>NC_083321.1:11915832-12186488 GCF_963455315.2 Globicephala melas
ACAATCTATAAGAACCCATCAGCCTCGAGAACTTCCGTGGTTTCTGAGTCACCGTCAGGCCATTTCAGCTTCCAAGCAGAAACTCCCAGGGCAGACTTACCATCTAGGGGTTTTTCTGGCCTCCTCTGTGTAGGGAAGGGGAGGGCTGCATCCGGTGTTGCCTGCTGCCCCCAACCGATCCCTGTTTACGTTCAGCCTCTGCACAGAGTCCCAGCATCACAGAGAGTCAGGGCTGAGCGATGTTCAGCACTGGCTTCACAGCTTTCCCAAAGGAAAGGATGCTCCAGGTCACCTAGCTAGGGTTCTCCAGGGCTGGGCCCGGACCCCAGGCCTACTGCTTCTTTACCCAGTGTTTTGTCTACAGATCCTGGTGGGGCCTTCCCTAGTTTCACCACAAACTTGATTCTGGTCGATTCAGGGAAGACAGGTAGAGAGGGACAGGTCAGCACGTTAGGGGAGCGCCAGGGTTTCCATCATATACGTGCTCTCCAGGCAAGTGGAGATCCCCCCTCCTCCCGGTTAATTCCTGATACCCCTACCCCCATCCCTCCAGCACCATGGAAACTGTTCTAGTTTCTTCCTGCTTCCCTTTGCCTTTCCACAAAACAAAAGTCTTTCATTGGTCCTAGCTCTTTCCTGTCCTTCTTATCCTGGGGGAGCTGGGCATCTGAAAAATCCTGTTATTGTCACTCAGGAATCCTGTCTTCTCTCCGGGGCCCATTTCCTCTTTTCGTGAGAGTGCACGGGGGATGGGTATGGGTGGCTGGGTAAGTAGGGCTGGGAGACACAGATCCGTGGTTGAATGGAGAGGCAATGCTTCTCTATCTTTTTAATCAATGATGCCTTCTGAAAGGGGTACCCACCCCCATTCCTATTACTAATAATTGATACCTATCAACCTAATTCCAGCTCTTGTTCTGTCCAGCACTTGTGGGAGCACCCTCAGAAGGGATGGGTAGGGTACAGGTTAAGAACGTCTGCCGTAGTTAGCACATCAGCGTGTACAGCCAAGCCCTGCCATGTACTGTGTGATCTTGGGGGAGTTGCTTAATCCCTCTGGGCCTCAGTTGGCCCAGATAATGGATGTTAATAATGACACCTATCCCCACAGGACTGTCGTGAGATGCAGAGAGAGAATAAACTCAAAGCACTTAGAAGAATGCCTGACAGGTGGTCAGCGCTCGGTGAAGACTAGGTACTATTGATACTTGTTATTCTTTTCCTCAGGGCCGGGGATGTCTCAGTGTTGGCAGCATCCCCCAGCCTGGTCCTTAGCTTTGGAGATTCAGAAATCAACAGTGCACCCAGGGCACTCTGTTCTAGCAGAGTCTACACGGGAGGTCAAGTTACCAATAAGCAGTTGCTTGATGAGCACCGAATTAGAGCTGGGTGGAGTGGGGTGGGCAGCAGGAGGCTCACAAGGCTAGTGTGCTGGGGTCTGTGACTCCCATTTCTATCACTGACACTGGTCCCAAAGCTCCCTGTGGCTGGTAAGGGGCCCTGTTCTCTATACCGCAGAAAGGAAGCTGATCTGGTTGCAACATCTGCTGACTCCAGCATCCACCAGGGCTGACTTGATTGGCCAGAGCAGCCCCCTCTCCTCAATGCCTCTTTGGGGGTCCTTCTAGATTCACTCTAGGTTGAAAAGAAAGGTTTTCCCAGGGCAGGGGGCCTCATCTTCATTCAGGGCTCTGCAGCGGCTCCCCACCCTGTCAGACGGCTTTGAACACAGCAGGAGACATGCTGAAGGGTCCAGCTCTAAGAGTCTGTGCCCTTTCCTATCCATTCCGGTTCCGGAACAGACTTCCTTCCCCAGCTCACAGTACAATCGAACTGCACCCCTGCTTTGGACAAGTCCAGTCAATGATGGAAACCAGTCACCCTGGGTTACACAGATGTGCGTTTGAGAGCAACTAGGGATCGTTTCTCGGGGGTGGAGTTTTTGGAGCAGATGACAGAGCTCACCCATTCTACAGTGATTATTTTCTCATTTCTTTTTTAGGTTAGGAGCACTTTCCTATCCTCCTCAAATATGATTCCATGATTTCCTCTCCGTTTTTCAGTAATTAATTTTTCTTAACAACAATAGCTGTTATTTATTAATTAGCTAGTGTGCTAATTGGGTACTTTTCTTACATCTTTAATCCATACAGCAACCTGATTCCAGTTTTATAGATGAGGACACTGGAGCCCAGAGGGATCAGTAAGATCAGTAATTGGCCCAATGAGTCTTTTTTTTTTTTTGGCGTTGCCTCAAGATGATTCGTATTTTTCTCCCCAGTTGAAATGAAACAGAAAATATGGGCATTTACCTTTGTCTCCCCAAACAGGGTCCTGAAACCTCATTTAACACCATAGCTGGGAAAAACCAGTTCGATTTGCAGCGAGCCCAGATTTTGAAGGAACTAAAAGTTTCTGTCTTGTTTTGTTTGTTTGCTTGACATGTCAGAAATCAAAGCCCTTTACAGGAATGGTTGACAATGTATCCGCATATAAAAATTTGGAAGGGGATGAGGGGCAGGAAAGAGTATGTGGACCTTGCCCCGAGAGTGGCGGGGCGGTCGGTCTTGTCTGAGGTTATTTGGAGGAGGCTTGAGGAGAGAGGTCAGTGCAGAGGCAGCGGCGGCATTGGAAGGTGGGCCAGGGCTTGTGCGGAGTGGGGTGGGGGGTAGGGAGTGGGGTGGGGGATGAGGGGTGGGGGTGGTGGGAGATGGGGGGTGGGGAGTAGGGGGTGACTTAGTGCAGCTCATTCCTATTGCCCAGTTTGGCAAACCATTCTTCCCTGATCTAAATAAATATACCCACCTCCCCACCCCCTTGTCATAGGGTGGAGCCTGGGCAGCCAGACATGCTCATAATGGGAAGGAAAATCCCCCCCCAGCACCAGTACTTGGGTGGGAAGCAAGACACCCAGTGGTAAAGTCCCCTCTTTTCCCCAGAGCAATACTGTCCCCTGGCTGGTATCCCCAGAGCCTGGACTGGCCTTCGCTGGCTCGTTGACTGGCTCTCTGGCCTGGGAGGGGTTTTGAGCAGGTAAGTAGTGTCATCAAATGCGAACGATGGACGTCAACTCTTGCAGCAGAGTGGCGACGGTTTGGAAGCAGGTAATGTCCAGGTGAGAGATGATGAGTGTCTGAATAGGGCCATGGCCAAGGATGGAGAGGAGAGATATTAAGGGGTAGAATCAATAGGACCTGATTGATTGATATGGGCTGACATCCAAAGACCTTCACTTAGGCGGCCACTCCAGCCTCCAGTGTTGCCACTGCCCTTGCTCTAGCTGGTTGCTGAATGTTCTTGCTGTACTTGGGCTCCATGCCTCTGAACGGAGTGTGCCGGCTTCTGCCTGGAAGACCATCCCCTCCCTCCAGAAATCTTGGATTCCTTTGTCTGTTTCCCCCACTAGAGAATGAGCTCCTTGAGGGAAGGGGCTGAATCTCTTAGCTCTGAATCCCAGCACCTGGCACAAAGCCTAGAGCGCCACGTATATTTGTTGAGCGAATCAATCACTTACAAAAGTTGCAGGGTGGAGCGGAAAGAAAGAAATGAAGAGGGAAGGAATGAAGACATCCCCAGGCGCACCGTCAGATCTTATTATAATCACTCCTCTCTCTGATGTTACACACTAATCCTCATCGGAGTGAGGCTTGAGAGTGATCTAAATAGCATCTGTCTCTGCTAGATGCTGGAACTCGAACCAAATAAAACGGGAATGGTTCAAAGAATATTCTATTATTCCGTCCCAACGGTTTCAGTAAGACGGTCACATTACCAGAGGGAGCGCCTTGCAGACTTAGATGCGGGTGGCGGCCACTGAGAGCCAGAGAGAGATAACAGGATAAGGTGGACAGAGCCTGGACAACCCGTCCGGGTCCTGAGCTCCAGTCCTGGATGTACGGATAGCCCGGGAGCTGGGCCTTTCTGAGGGTTCCTGCAGATTTACATTCTAAAATCTCTGTCTCTTTGCTTTGACTTTTTGTGTTCCTCCCTTGCTGCTTCCACACTCACTGATCCCCCAGGTCCTCAGGAGACCAAAATGTAAGCCGGAGCAGGAGATAGGCCTTGAATTAATTTCAGTGTCTTTGTATCTCACAGTAAAATAGAAAATCTTGCATCTTAAGTCCTGTTTGTCCAGGGCTGCTATATTTTCTTTTTTTTTTTTCCCCACCAATTAATTTTTTTTAAGAAAAGACTTATTTTCTCTAATGTCCCATTAGCCAATGTGAAGTCTGGGAGTGTTAAAGCACTCACAGAGTGACTTTGGGCAAGTTCCCCTGAAGACCCCTCCCAAGCCTGCTTCTCTGGCTCTGTTTGCATACCTGGACCCCGGAGAACCCAGTACTATCCCTAGGCAGTCTGGCTACTGACTACCATACCTTCATCAACCCATCTCATACTTCTTTTGTGACAATTCATGTAATTAATCAGCCTCATCTTACAGGTGGGGCTTCCAAAGGGCTGGCTTGGGGTTATGTAACTCGTGAGTACCGGGATCAGAGCCACCCCTATCCTACACAGCGCGTGCTTGGGTGGTTACACTTTATCCTTTGTGTCTGGGTAGCAATCTGGAAGATACTCCCTGGTTCTGGTTTTCCACTGTCCTAATCTCTTAATTCTTCTGCATTAGAAAAGAAAGGTGGGCTTGGAATACCTTGAGTCCCTGGGCCCCAGGAGGAATCCAGGAGGCTGGGCTCGGGGGGCTGTAGACTGCACTGAATATACAAGCAGCTCTCCCCCAGATTCAGCTTTCTATACGGGGAAATGGCCACGGAAGCCATTAGTTCACTCGCTCTGGGCCAGAATGAGAGCAGCGCCCGCTGGTTCAGCTGGCTAGCTCATGCTGATCACGAGCTCCGACGGGCAATTATATATGTCTTTGATTAATAAAAAATGGAGCAATGAATGAATATTTAATCAACAAGGTCTGCCAGGTTGACTCTTTCAGAACCTGGGCTGGAGGGGGAGGCAGGGAGTAATCAAAGGGGTCCTTGGTGGTGAAAAGGCAGTGCACCACTCCAGGGGGTGGTTTCTGGAAGGCTGTTGTGGACTGGAAAAAAAAAAGCACAACCTAAAAGTTGTGAGCTATGTTTTATTCAGTGACCTTACTGAGGACTATAGCCTGGGAGGCAGCCTCTCGGCTCTGAGAAACTGTTCCAAAGAGGTCAGGGAGGAGTCAGATATCTAAACGTTTTTGCTGGAGAAACAACAACAATAACAACAACAGCCCATGTAGTCAGACAGGAAAAGATTACTGCCGATCACAAAAACAGACATCTCAAGTTCATGATTTTAGCGTTTTTCTAAGTATGGGAAGAGGAAAGCATGTTGGCTCATTGAAGTTATTCCTGCATAAGATCTTAACTGGGACTTCCCACTGGTACAGTGGTTAAGAGTCCGCCTGCCCATGCAGGGGACACGGGTTGAAGCCCTGGGCCGGGAAGATCCCACGTGCCGCAGAGCAACTAAGCCCATGCGCCACAACTACTGAGCCCCTGTGCCACAACTACTGAAGGCTTCATGCCACAACTACTGAAGCCTGAGCGCCTCGAGCCCGTGCTCTGCAACAAGAGAAGCCCGCGCATCACAACGAAGAGTAGCCCCTGCTCGCTGCAACTAGAGAAAAGCCCCGCCGCAGCAACGAAGACCCAGCGCAGCCAAAAATTAAAAACAAACAACAACAACAACAAAAAACAAACAACAAAAAAAGATCTTAACTATCTAGGGCCAGAATCTCGTTTTCTCCATCCTGAATTCCCCTCAGGGTGCACCGTCTGGTCGGCCGCAGGTAGTGGAATGGCAGGCAACAGTCACTGAAAGGCCAGGCACCATTTTTTTTTTTTTTCCTGTCTGCACTGTCTAGTTCCGGCTCTTGGTTCTCTGACTCTGTGTTGGGATTTGCTGGCAGCACTAGGAGCACGAGATCAGGAGAAAGGATTGAGCTCCTGGGCAAACGGAGAGAAACGTATTCTGTGCCCACCCGCGTGGTGCCGGTAGAGCACAAGGAAGAGTGTGTGTGTGTGTGTGTGTGTGTGTGTGTGTGTGTGTGTCTGTGTGTGTGTGTGTGTCTCTCTGCAGGTAAGCCGTCTGTGTGTGTGCTGCGACTGTGTGATCTTTTCCGTGGGGCTGCCTGTCCTTGCGCAACAGAACTAAAAGTATCTCGGTCAGGGGAGGGAGGAGGGGCAAAGGAGCTGAGAGGCTGCCAGAGGATCAAGAGAGGGCAACAGATGCTGCTGGGGTTAGAGTGAAAGGAGGGACGGTCTCAGGGCGTGGTCAAAAAGAGCACGGTATTGTGAGAGCTGGAGAACAAGGAAGTGATGGAGAGCGGGTCGCGGTGGACCTCTCTGGCCCCGCCCATCCCGGCCCTTCCGGGATGTCTGGGGGCGTGGAGGGACTGGGAGGGGCGTGGAGGGACTGAGAGGCGCGAGTGGAGGCGCGAATCTAAACGTCGCAAGGTACGCCGCCGCCAAACCCGAGAGCTCCGCGCGGAGGCCGGCGGGTAGGACGCGGCTCGGGGCCGGGGCCGGGGGTACTGGCAGCGGGGCCGCGGGGACTAGGCCAGGGGCTCTGTGGCTGGGCAGACCTCGGGGCGCTTCTGCTGACCACGTGCTAGAGGGGGAGCGGGTGGGGGTGGGGAGCGGCTTCTGGGCGCTTTCCTGGCAGATGGTGATGTGAGGAGGGGCGTTGGGAAGGGGGTTATTGGGAGCCCTGGCCGAGGGTCACGGAGGATCGTGTGGAGGTGGGGATGTTTTTGCCCTTAGACTGGCCTGCGACGTGACTAACCGGACCATGTGACCTTGGGAAGTTGACAGAGTCCTCTGAGCTTTTGTCAGTGAACTGAAGATAAGAAAACACCCTCTTTGCCAAGTTATTGTGAGGCTCTGTGAGGACCTGTGTGAAGTCCCTTACCCCCTGTTCCTGGCTTTCAATTGCTGCTGTATTTTACTGGACCGTCTCCAGAGCTGGGGCTCAGTTCCAGCTTCCCCACCTGTTGCCAGATGTGGGATGCAGAGGCATTTGCAGCTGTTTCTAACACCCGGCTTCTTTGTCTATCCCACAAAGAACCTTTGTCCACCTCTACCTTTCCCACAGGCCTGTGTACCAAGCAGCCTCTGCCTTATCTTACAGGATCCAGGGAGTCGCCCACTGATGGTTTTTACCCAGGCCCGAAACAGCCGGCACCAGAGAGCCACCTGAACAGAAGCGCCTGCCAAAGCAATTTTCCAAGTGCTCGAAAAGCGGGCTTTGCAGCTCCTGTGGTCAGCGCAGGAGGCCACCAGCGGGATTTGAGGATCAGCTCCACCTCGGACCATGCAGGGCCAGAGCCTGCCCCTTCGTGTAGCCACCCTGCTGACGGGGCTGCTGGAATGCCTCGGCTTTGCGGGCGTCCTCTTCGGCTGGGCTTCCCTGGTGTTTGTCTTCAAAACAGAGCATTACTTTGAGGAGCTGTGTGAACCGAATGCCAGGCTGATGGGCAATGCCACGGGGCTGGATGGTAAGGGAGGAGGGCTTCTCTAGGAAGCTGAGTCTGGTTCCCAGGTGGTGGGAAGGGGTCGGAAGGACTCCACCCCCTGCCTCCTCTGCCAGCATGTCTATGGTGAGAGGAAGGGAGTGTCAGCTGCCCCCGCCCTCAACCTTGGTCTCAGAGGTCCCTGGGGAGGGAAGTATCGGCTCCCAAGAGATAATTAGGGGCAGTCACGTCTCCACTTATCTAAGGGAGAACTTATCCTACCGGGCAAGCTGTCCAAGATGGAAGAGGCAGCCCTGGACGGGAGCCAGGCTGGGTGCCGGCCTGGCAGGCAGGCTGGGATGGATGGGAGGTTGGCCCATCCACCCTGGGCTCTTGAGATCTGCCTTTCTCTCCTTCAAACTGCAAAGCCCAGGACGAGCGCTTCTCACTCATCTTCACCCTGGCATCCTTCATGAACAACTTCATGACGTTCCCCGCTGGCTACATCTTTGACCGTTTCAAGACTACCGTGGCCCGCCTCATAGCCATGTAAGTCCCAAGGGGATCTGAACAGGGGTGGGGCAAGAGGAATTCTGGCAGCAGCTTTGTTTGGAGGGAGACCCAGGCCAGGCAACTGGGTATCCCTGCCCCGGCAGCCCTGCTAGAAACTGCACAGGGTGTGGACTGTGTCTCGACCTTCCCTATTCCCCACACCCCTGCTTCCCTTTCTTCACCTCCTTCCTCTGTTGCATGTGGAACTGCATGCTGTACGATGTGCTGAATAGAGCAGGAGCCCAGGCCTACTTCCTGTGAGGGCTGGCCTGGGACAGGTTATGCAATTAGCAAAGCCTAGGATTGTCACTCTCGGGGCTTCCCTGGTGGTGGTCCAGCGGTTAAGACTCTGCGCTTCCAGTGCAGGGGGCGTCAGTTTGATCCCTGTTGGGGAACTGAGATCCCACATGCTGTGCGGTGTGGCCAATAAATAAATAAAAATAAAAATAGAATTACCACTCTCGCCTTCATGCCGGGGACCTTTGTCCTCATCATACCTGAGTGACTAATCCTCATGCTTGTCACCACCACCATCACTCCCCAGAAGCTTAGGTAGTAAGGTGTCCTGGGTGTCTCCAGTGGTGGGATTTCAGTTTCCCTCTGACGGGAGGGGAGGTCACGGCGGGTGGGGGACTTGCTGGCTCCACGGGGTGCCACTGCAGCTGGCCAGGTTCGGAGCTAAGCGGCGGGCCTGCGGGGGAGCTGATAGGACCCAGAGCCGGCGCCTCCCAGGAGGCACGTGAGAGGCTAGTTGTCAGAGGGACCGGAGGGTGGCTGGACCAGGAAACAGCCTGGAAGGAAAGCAAGCCCTTGGCTCTCTAAGCCTTTGGGTGCACGATGACGCTGTTAGTCGCTCTTGGAATTTGGTCACCTGTCTCCTCCTCTTTCCCGTCCTTCTATGCCCACTCCCTCTTCTCCAGCCTTTAGTGTGTTAAGAAAAACCCAGTCTTCCCACCTGTGTTTCTCCTTTACTTTTACACAGAACTCTGCACTTCTGGTCACCAAATGTGTGGGAGCCTTTCCCACACCAGGCAATTCTGTGGCACCAGCTGGGTGTCCTATCATTTAACTCAGTTCTGACACTGTCTACCTGGAGATACAGCATCAGATCCCACAGGTTAAGGGCTCAGTCCCACCAGACTGCCCTCCACCTCAGATGCCAATTGCAAGTGGTAGGTCCCCAGTTTACCCACAACTTCCGTCTGACTCGGCTGCAAACCTGGGATTCCTGTGACCTCCTCCCCCTTGGATTCAGTTATTTGCTAAAGGGCTCACTGAACTCAGGGAGACACATATACCAGTTTATTTATTTATTGCGGTACGCGGGCCTCTCACTGTTGTGGCCTCTCCCGTTGCGGAGCACAGGCTCCGGACGCGCAGGCTCAGCGGCCATGGCTCACGGGCCTAGCCGCTCCGCGGCATGTGGGATCTTCCCGGACCAGGGCACAAACCCGTGTCCCCTGCATCGACAGGCGGACTCTCAACCACTGCGCCACCAGGGAAGCCCTATACCAGTTTATTAAAGGATATGATAAAGGATACAGATGAACAGCCAGATGAAGAGACGCATAGGGCGAGGTCAGGGAGGGTCCGGAGCCCAGGATCTCTTCTGTCCCTGTGGAGTTGGGGTGCAGCACCCTCCTGGTCCATGGCTGTGTTCACCAACCTGGGAGCTCCCCAAACTCCATACTCTTGGGATTTTATGGAGGCTTCCTCATGTAGGCATGATCAGTTATTAACTCCACTTCCAGCCCGTCTCCCCTCTCTGGAGAAGTCGGGGGCAGGGCTGAAAATTCCAAGCATCTAATTATGGCTAGTCTTTCTGGTGAGCAGCCCCCCTCCAGGACCCATCCGGGGTCACCTCATTAGAATAAAACATGCTCCTAGGGCTCTTATGTGGGAATTTACAAGGGTCTTAGGAGCCCTGTGTCAGGGACTGGGGACCTGGACCAAATATGTATTTCTTATTATCAATCAGAGTATCACACTTAAGCACTGCTTTTATTACCCCTTGCTTCTAAGAGAGTCCTGTAACCTTGGGGTTGTGGTCCTTAAACAATAACATCCTGGAACTTTAAGCTTAGGACCTAGATCAGTCAGTCCAATCATCTCTCTCTTTTTTTTTTTTTAATGGTTAGATTCTGTTTTTTTTTAAATTTTTTTAAATTGGGGTATAGTTGTTTTATAATGTTGTGTTAGTTTCTACTATACGGCGAAGTGGAGTTCCCTGTGCTATACAGTAGGTTCTCATTAGGTATCTGTTTTATACATATTAGTGTATATATGTCAATCCCAATCTCCCAGTTCACCCCCCCCCCACTTCCCCCACTTGGTGTCCATACATTTGTTCTCTGCGTCTGTGTCTCTATTTCGGCCTTACAAACAGGTTCATCTGTACCATTTTTCTGGATTCCACATACATGCGTTAATAAGCGATATTTGTTTTTCTCTTTCTGACTTCACTCTGTATGACAGTCTCTAGGTCCATCCACAAACATCTCTTCATAGAAGAGGCTGCTGAGGCCCAGAGAAGGGCAGTGCCTTGCCCAAGGTCACACAGCAAGAGGAATTAGAACTCAAGATTATGATTTGTAAACGAGGCACTAACCCCTTTCTTCAAGGGCTTGGCTGGTTGGGACTTCTAGGTGGGAGGACCTTGGCTCCACGCACCCTCTGCCCCTCCAGCTTTCTCTCTCGTTGACCGCATTCTCCATCTGCCGTTCTGTGTTCCAGATTTCTCTACACCAGTGCCACGCTTACGATAGCCTTCATCTCTGCAGGTGAGTGCTGTCGGGAGGGACACAACCTCAGGGGCAGCTGGTGAATGGGCAGGTGCAGAAGGTGATGGATGGGCAGGATGCACTGACCCCCACAGGTATTCAGAGATCCACAGACTTTCAGCTGGAAAGAGTCCTTGAGAGAGTTATTGCTGGTCTATAAAAACAGTTCAGTCTAGTGAGACATGCAAAAAAATAAGGACAGTGGAGGGACTGCTTCAGAGAGAAGAACTTATTCAAAAGATTACATCCTTCCGGGCTTCCCTGGTGGTGCAGTGGTTGAGAGTCCACCCGCCGATGCAGGGGACACGGCTTCGTGCCCCGGTCCAGGAGGATCCCACATGCCGCGGAGCGGCTGTGCCCGTGGGCCATGGCCGCCGAGCCTGCGCGTCCGGAGCCTGGGCTCCGCCATGGGAGAGGCCACAGCAGTGAGAGGCCCGCTACCGCAAAAAAACAAAAAAAACAAAAAGATTACATCCTTTCGTTATGTATTAAATGTCCTCTCTTTTTTTTAATGAAATGATAATAGGAATGGCAGTTTTCGAAAATATCCTGACTTAGCCGGGTACAAACTGATAACCCCAGTGTAGTCAGAAGTTTTCTTTTCAAATTTTACTGGTCTATAAGTGTATACAGTTCCCAAAGTCTGGGAATTCCAGTCTGGTGTATTCCCCACTTCCTCCATTACGTAGAGGAGAAAACTGAGGTCAGAGAGAGACCCTTTGCAGAGACTAGCCAGAGGCCCCAGAGCAAGTTAGTGGGAAGGGGTCCTGGGACCCTGGCTATGCTCTTTGCTAGCATCTCAGTTATAGAGGCCAAGAGATGCTTTCCAGTATTCCTCCCCAGTGCCAGATTACGTGGCTCAGTTTTTGGGTTAGGAAATAAAAAGTACCTAACTCTCCTGTGTCTAGTACCTGTGCTGAATCTGTTACTTCATTTGTGTTCAGTGAACGCAAAGCTGACTGAGGGTCTCTGTCTGAGCAGATCTCATGAGGTAGCCTGGTTATTTAAAAACCACTCTGCTCGGGACTTCCCTGGTGGCGCAGCGGCTAAGACCCCGTGTGCCCAATGCAGGGGGCCGGAGTTTGATCCCTGGCCAGGGAACTGGATCCCACGTGCGTGCTGCAACTAAGAGTTCACATGCCCCAACTAAGGAGCCCACATGCAGCAACTAAGACCCGGCACAACCAAATAAATAAATAAATATTTAAAAAAAAAAAAAAAAAAAACCACTCTGCTCATCATACTGTCTTCTTACCTAAAAGCCTAAGCATGGTTTTCAAGTGGCTGAATGTGGAGGTGATGGCTGGGTATGTTTGACTCACGTGTGTGAATCACTGGAGTCACAATATTCCCTTCCCCCCTAAAATAGGGCTTTTTGGTTTTGGAAAAAGCATGCTATTGTGAAAGGAATCTCAACCAACCTTTAGTGCATTTGAAGACGTACCTTTTATAGAGACAGAAATTGAATGGTAAACAGTGTGAATGATCTAAAATGAGCAAGTGTACAGTGCTTCTCAAGGTATGGAACAAAAGTTACTCGGATAATAGTTACTTTGGAGAATATTATTAGGAAGCACACATGCTGCATTAACATTGAATCACCTGGTGGGAGAGTTACTCCCTTTTTATTTCTCACTAGCCCTCTGATTTCATGCACGGAAGTCTTGGTTTGGGCTGGGATGATTTTAACACTATGACAAGAGCAGGTATCAGGCTTTGAACATTCTGAAGGCCACTGCGTTCAGTTACAGTTGAATAACAGTGTTTTCATTGTATTTATTTTTACAGTTACCTCCTATTCACAACAAGCAGCACAAGTTGCTTTTCATTTATACTAACGATATAAAGTTTTCTCTTGTTTTGGCCGTGCCATAGTGGCTTGTGGGATCTCAGTTCCCTGACCAAGGATTGAACCTGGGCCACGGCAGTGAAAGCCCAGAATCCTAACCAGTAGGCCACCAGGGAACTCCCAATATAAAGTTTCCTTCAAAAATAATAGATTTCTTTTGGATAAAAGTGAGTCAACTTAAAAAATTTTTTTTGGCAAATAAGACAGGTGTGGGTTATGGCCCAAATCATGAAGGTGGGCAGAAAGAAGGCTGTGACTTGGGAAAGACTAACTTACGGAGGGCTCCCTAGTCCTTGGCACTTTAGTTGTTTTTAGTTCTGCTCTTCTTACCCAACACTTGCCAGACCTATTAGAATGATTTTTTTGCATGTCAGTGTTTCCAAGGGCAAGAAGTATTTATTCATCCTGCATTTCCAGTGCCAAGCACAACACCTGGCACAAAGGAAATGCTCAAAGTTTAATGAACAAAAGAGAGACACGCAGATCTCACAGCGCCTGGTGAGGTGGGAAGAGCAGGGAATGTTATTCCCATTTATCAGATGAAATGACTGAGTCACAAATTCAGAATCTAGCTCAAAGCAGTGAATTAGAGGCTGGGCTCAGGGACTGAATCCAGGCTTCTCTTCCCCACAGTGTCAAGGATGCATAGGGGGGCTGCTTGTGGTTTAGTGAGGGAAGGGGGTGGTGGGTTGAGTTGTGCCTCTCTCTGTAGACATCCACCCTGCCAGAGACCAAGGGTCATCTTTGGTGAGGAAGAGGGTGTCTCAGGAGACCTCTGCAGGGTCCCTCCACAGGGGCACGTGAAGGAGCCGTGACCAGGACCCTAAGGTCCTTGGAGGATGCTGGGAGGCTGCCTAGAATTGGGGCCCTAAGCCCAGGATTGTAGGGAGCAGGGGGGCCAGAGTTCGGGTTGCATGTTTGGGCTGCACTGTGACACCTCCCCATCTCTGTCTTGGATTGTTCCAGACTCAGCTGTGCTGCTCTTCCTGGCCATGCCCATGCTCACCGTAGGAGGAATCCTGTTTCTGATCACCAACCTGCAGGTGTGAGCCTGCCCTAATCACGGGCCCCTGGCTGGAGGTTGGGGCGGGTGGAAGGAGGGAGAAGCACTTTGCTACATTGGCTGCCTCTGATGGGGTTGGCCCAAGCCAGGGTGGTAGCTCCTGGGGTGGAGGGTAGGTCTGGGTATGAGGGCCTGACACTTGCCGGGTGCACAGGAAAGATTTCACGAATAAATAGGTGATTCAGGCTGATCGTGTGTCCTCCAGATCGGGAACCTATTTGGCAAACACCGTTCAACCATCATCACCATGTACAACGGAGCATTTGACTCTTCCTCGGCAGTCTTCCTTATCATTAAGGTAAAAGATAGCAATGGCCCGTGTTTATCTCCCTGCTGCTGGGGAGCACCAGGCATCCGTAATCAGCCGCCAGGGTGGAAGGCAAGAGCCTGGGCCAAGCCTCCTTCTTAGAAGCAGGTTTCAGCCCCTAATTCTTACACTGACTTTTTGTATGATGAAATACACCCAGGGACTTCCCTGGTGGTCCAGTGGTTAAGACTGCGCACTGCCAAAAAAAAAAAGACTCTGCACTTCTACTGCAGGGGACGCGGGTTCAATCCGTGGTCAGGGAACTAGGATCCTGCTTGCTGCGTGGCAAAAAAACCCCACCTAACATAAAGTTTTCCATGTGAACCATTTTTAAGTGTACAGTCCGATGGCATTAAGTTCATTCGTGTTGTTTTACGACCATCACCGCCATCCATCTCTAGAACTCTTCTCCACCCTGTAAAACTGAAACTCTGTGCCCATTAAACAATAACGCCCATTGTGGGTACCCCCCCGTCTCCTCCTTGCCACTGGCAACCACTGTCTTATTGTCTATTTCTGTGAATTTGACTACTGTAGGTACCTCCTAAGTGGAATCATATAGTATTTGTCCTTCTGTGACTGGGTTATTCCATTTAGCCTAATGTCTTCAGGGTTTATCAATGTTGTAGCAGGTGTCAGAATTTCCTTCCTTTTTAAGGCTGAATAATGTTCCATCGTATGTATGTGCCACATTTCCTTTATCCATTCATCCGCGGATGGATACTTGATTTGCTTCCACCTTTCAGACGTTGTGAATAATGCTGCTGTGAACGTGGCTGTTACACTGACCTCTCCTCTCCTTTGTCTGCAGCTCCTTTATGAACAGGGCATCAGTCTCAGGGCCTCCTTCATCTTCATCTCTGTCTGCAGTGCCTGGCATGTTGGGCGTACTTTCCTTCTGATGCCCAGGGGACACATCCCCTACCCACTGCCCCCCAACTACAGCTATGGGTAAGGACTATGAGCTGGTGATGGTGTGCCCAGAGCCCCTCATCTCACCTGGAGTAGGAAGCAGGGATGGGACAGACATGGTAAGGCAGAGGAAACCTGTCCCAGGAGAGGAGGACTAGACCAGGGATGTATTAGTTAGCTACTGCTGCATAACAAACTACCCCAAAACTTAATGGCCTAAAACATGAAGCATTTATTATTTCCACAGGTCTGTGTGTAGCTGGCTAGTTCTGCTGATCAGGGAGCTGCTTGGATGACCTTGACAAGGCTTCTCATGCCTCTGATCACCTGGTGGGCTAGCTGGGGGCTGGCTGGTCTAGGATGGCCTTACTCACATGGGGTTTGTCTGGCCATAGGGAGTGGCAGGGATTTCTGGGTCACGTGGCTCTTATCCTCCCACAGGCTAGCTTGGGCTTCTTCACATGGTGGTCTCAGGGTTCCAAGATAAATGCCAAAATGCACAAGGTTTTTTCACTTTTAAGCTGAGAATTGTCGCAGCATCACTTCTGCTGGGTTGTCTCGGCCGGGCAGCTCCCAAGGCCAGCCCAGAGGGAGGGGACGGGGAAGTGGTCAGAGCTGTACTGCAGAGGGTGGAGAGCAGAGGCGGGGAAGACATGGGACCGTTTGTGCCGCCAGTCATCCAAGCAGTAGAGAGAGGGCATTTGTTTGCTGTTCAGCAGCCCCATGCGCTCTGATTTCATCTCACAGCAGTCCTGAGATACGCATACTTCCCTCCATTTTCCAAATGAGAACAAGGAGGCTCAGAAGAGTTAGGTCTGAGCCGCGTTGCACAGCCTCAGGAAGAGGCAGAGCTGGGGTTTGAACCCAGGCCTGTCCTGTTCTTCCTGCACTTCAGTGGTTCCCAAACATTGCTGCGTATTAGAATTGCTGGGATCACTTGGAGATCTTTAAAAAATGTGGGAGCCTGACTCCCACGCCCAGACATTCTGATTTAATCGGTCTAGGCTGTGACTTGGGCATTGGGGTTGTGAAAAGGTGATTCCAGTGTATAGCGAAAGGTACTATCCCCCCTCCCGCCGCACACACACACACACACACACACACACACACACGGCCTGAATCTGAGGCTCGGCTCACAATTCTTGGGTCAGGCTGATGGGACTTCTGTTTCCACAGCCTGTGCTCTGGGGATGGCCCCAGAGAGGAAGAGAAGAAAACGGCTGAGTCCCAAAAGCTGGAGCTTTCAGAGAAGTTCCTTTCACCCAAGGAAGGTGAGCCCTACTGGTTAACCCATTTCCCCTCCGGAACCTGGCCTCTCCCCACAGCCACCTCCAAAGCTTTCCCAGGGACTCAGAATCAGGAAAGGACAGGTAGGGAAAAGACCTGCAGGATCTTCTCAACCCCCTCAGTTTATAGGCGGTCCAGAGAGGGGCAACATTTTTGTCTCATCTCTCCTCTTTGTCCCCCTTTTCTTTCTCATCTCATCATACCCCTTGCCCTCGCAGCCAGCCTTCCATCATTTGCCTTCCCTTCCCCCCACTCCTAAGTCTGCCTTATTTGTCCCCATTTCTGCAGGTCTGCTGGGTCTGTCCCGTCTCCATCACTGCCTCCTTTCTCTCCTCTGTCTGTTTTGGGTCTTTGGTTATAAACATCACAAACCACGGCTGGTTAAGGTAGAAATGAGAACAGGATTCTGAGAAGTTCACAAAAGCAAGGGCAAAGTGAACTTGCCAGGCTCCATCCAGGAAGAGCAGAACCAGGGGACCTGCCTCTGGGGACCCCAGTCTGAAATCACAGCCAGTCTGCCTCTCGAGGAGAATGATCAACTTGGTCAGCCTTGGGTGAGGAATGGAATGCTTAATTCGCAGTCCCATCTGGACCATGAAGAATAGGGCGGGGGGAGATTTCCAGAGAAGACTCAGGATCCTGGTACGGAAGGAAAAGAAGGGGCTGTGGATCAGCTGAAACACTAGCTGTCTTTAACTTTCTCCTCTCGTCTTTCTTTTCATCATCCTGGCTGAGAAAGATTAGGAAAGTGTTAGTGCAAGAAGCATCATTGAGTCCAAGCTGCGATAGATCAGATTTCGGCAGGCGGAGCACGTGGGAGGCTCATTCAGGGTGGTGGGGACAGGATGACGCGTGGAGGTGGCGGTGTGCCCAGGAAAGCAAGAAGAGCGGGTGAGCTCAGACCTCAGGCTGTCCTTTCAAGACCCCTGCACTCTTGCCCATCCCTGCCCCCCAACTTTAAGTGTAACTCTTGCCCAAATCTTCCTCTTCCCACCAGAGATCCCCAGACCAGGGCAGCAGCAGCAGGAAGCCCGCTCTCTCTGGAGCTACGTCTTCTCTCGGCGCTTTGCCTGGCACCTGGTGTGGCTGTCTGTGATACAGCTGTGGCACTACCTCTTCATCGGCACCCTCAACTCTCTGCTGAGCAACTTGGCCAGTGGGGACAGGGTGCTAGGTATGTGACGGGGCTGGGAGGCAGCGCATCTGAGCACCACAGCTGGGGACTTGGAACCTCGAGCGGCGGGGCGCTGAGCTCAGCAGGGCTCTGTGCTCCAGAGAAAGGTCTGAGCAGGGGTGTGGCGAGGAGGGTCAGGCAGGGCAAGGGCCGGGTGGGAGGGTCCTCTTCCGTAAGGCACTCCTGGAAAGTTCTTACCGCCCAACCCCTCTCTGCCCTCTGCAGTCAGCACGTACACAAATGCCTTTGCCATCACTCAGTTCTTTGGAGTGCTGTGTGCCCCCTGGAATGGGCTGCTCATGGATCGGCTGAAATGCAAGTACCAGGAGGAAGCAAGAAGGACAGGTGAGACCTGGGTTCCAGAGGATCAGGGAACCAGGAGGGGAGAGATCTTTATTTTCCTCCATGCCCATCTTCTCTTTTCTTCTAAATCCTTTTCTCCTTGCATCTGTCCGTTCATCCATCCATCACTCATCCATCCATCCATCCATCCATCCATCCCTCATCTGTCCATTCATCACCCATCCATCCATCATCCAACCACTAGTCACTGAGTGCCAATTATGTGCCAATCACAGTTCTAGATTCAGTAACGGACAAGACAGATACGTCCTTGTTCTCAAGAAGCTCTTCTCAGTCTAGAGAGTGGAGAAATGCCAGTAATCAAGCTTTACAGTCCATGAAGTAAACCTGCAGGGAGCTATGAAACAGAAAGAAAGGCACATAACCTGTTCTGGGTGGGGATGGGATGGGTGTCAGGGAAGGAAGTCTTCCTGGAGGAAGTGGCATCTAAGCCAAGACCTAAAGGAAGAGTAAAGACGTGAGAACTTGAAGAGGAGGGCCTTGGGAGGGTGGCCCAGGAGTACAGAGGAGTCAGGGTGGTGAAGGGGAGAGTGAAACATTAAGGAATCTGAGGAATCCCAGAAAGTGATTCGGGCTGGCCAGGGCACAGAGAGGTAGTCGGGAGGGGGCTGGAAAGACGGAGGTAAGAAGGGACAGGCAGTGTTATGCCAAGGAGCTTGGACATGATCCTTGGACAAGAATGGAGGAGCAGGCATGCTGAGGTCTCTCTCTCTTTTTTTTTTTTTTTGACCTTGCACCTCACGGCTTGCGGGATCTTAGTTCCCCGACCAGGGATTGGACTTGGGCATACGCAGTGAAAACGCAGAATCCTAACCACTGGACCACCAGGGAATTCCCTTTACCCCTATAGTTTCATCTCTCCCACTTCTCACTTCCCTGAGCTGCTTCTCCTAACCCTGCTGGAGTATTTTAAAACAAATCTCAGACATCAGATCATTTCATCTGTAAATACATCAGTTGGTAGCTCCAGCAAATAGGACCTCTTTTATTTAAATTAAACATCACCATAATATCATTATCATATGTAAAACAGCCCCGCATCATTTCTTAGTATCATCTAATAATGTAGACCTGTTCAGATTTCCTTAATGGTCTCACCTATGCCTTTTTATAGTTGGTTTGTTCAGATTCGCATCCTTACAGGGGCCACACAATGTACTGATGTGTCTTTTAGATGTTTTTAAGTCTCTGTGTCCCCCACCCCCTTTTTTCCCTTTGTTGTTCATTTATCGAAGGAACTAGGTTGTTTGTCCTGTCAGATTTCCCACATTTTGGGTTTGGCATCCTTTTCATGTCATTTAAAAATGTTTCTTTGATTGGGTCTTTCCTGTAAACAGGCAGAGTAATATTTTTATTAATACTAATATTTAATATTTTTTGGCAAGAATACTTCAGAGCTGGAGCCGTGGGCTACCTACAAGCTCTCGTCATCAGGCCCTTAGTACCCGTGGTTTTGTTCTTATGATGTTAAGATTGATCAGTGGGTTCAGACATTGTCAGTCTGATCTGCGCATTATAAAAGTTTCCCATCAGCTGCAGGCCTAATGATTTTAACAGCTATTGATGACCAGTGCCTAGACCCATTATTTTATTAGGGTCGCAAAAAGGAGATTTTCTATTTCTATCTTTCCTTCTGCTTTTAATAGCTAGAATTCCTCTAGAAAGAAAACCTTTCCTTTATTAAGTATTTCGTTACCCTGAAATAAATGCATGCTTTTTCCTCTATTTACTAGTTTTAGAAAAATGATTTGGTGCCCTAGAAACTTCCAGGGGTAACCACTCATAGTTTCTCTTTTTTTTCTTTTTTTTGTGGTACGCGGGCCTCTCACTGTTGTGGCCTCTCCCGTTGCGGAGCACAGGCTCCGGACGCGCAGGCTCAGTGGCCATGGCTCACGGGCCCAGCCGCTCCGCGGCACGTGGGATCTTCCCAGACCGGGGCACGAACCCGCGTCCCCTGCATCGGCAGGCGGACTCTCAACCACGGCGCCACCAGGGAAGCCCCATAGTTTCTCTTTTAAAATCTCATTTTAAATATATTTGACATGTTTCAATCCACCTCTGTCACAATTCTTCTCAAATTATCTCATCTTTGACTATCGGCAACTTTACCAATCCACTATCTGTGTCCTTAACAAATAGTCCCATTAGCTTTAGAGAGTGTCTTTCCCTTCTGTCACAAGGAGATATTCAGGTCCGTCTCACTGGGTATGTTTCCTGGCCCAGACCTGAGACCAGCCATTTCTCCAAATAGCCCTGGGTCCCTTTAAATGAGAAATGGTATTTAAAGAGTGCACTTTGGGTGCTAAGGTTTCTAATTCTCCTGGGTTGTCATTGCTTTTAGGCCTCTGAGGTAAGATATACATAATTTTTTGGATGAACAAATACATCATGAGTATCCAGTACTGATATTTTAATTGAAATTTTACTTCCTTGACTTTTACATTTGTATCTCCTTTCGTCTGAAAATCTTGGTTCCTAAAATACTCTAATATATGCTATATTAATATATTTACTGTATATACATACAGTGTATACTATATACACATACTATATATATATATAGTACTTTACAAATATATTTTATGCATAATTACTGGTTTAGCATCATCAATACTATTAATAATAGTACGATTGCTGTATGCTGTTTCTCCCGTCCTCCCTCCTTTCTTTCCTTCTTTCCGTTCTCATCCTGAGGATACATCCCGTAAGAGCTGTCAGTCAAATTACAGTATTTTAAGAGTCGCCAACTTGATATAAAGTTATGTTCATTGGTTTCATCTTGTTGGATTTCTTTTGGAATTGCTTTGCTTGTTTTCTTCCTATTATTTTATTTTAAATACATTTGCATATCAAACATTGACATTCCTCAGCCAGAACTATGAAACAAGATACAGTCAAAGAAGTTTAGTTTCCTTCTGTGTTCCCTGTCCTCCATTCCTTCCCTCGTTAGGTAACTGTTTTTGTTTTTGCTTTTCCTTAAAGACAGACTCTGTATGTGTGTATAGTTTTGCTTTCTCAGATAAAAGGCAGCGAATCGCACACCCTGTCCTGCACTTCCTTTTTTTTTTTTTCCGGTACGCGGGCTCTCACTGTTGCGGCCTCAGCGGCCATGGCTCACGGGCCCAGCCGCTCCGCGGCATGTGGGATCCTCCCGGACCGGGGCACGAACCCATGTCCCCTGCATCGGCAGGCAGACTCTCAACCACTGCGCCACCAGGGAAGCCCCCTGCAGCTTTCTTTATGTAACTCTCTGTCCTGGGTTTGCCCCACAGCCAGGCTCCCTCCTTCTGCCTTTAACCCCTGCCTCATTCTGTTATGTGACTGCAGCGTAGTTGGTGCTGCGTTCCCCTACTGCTGCTGATTTGGTTGGTTTCCAGTCTTCTGCTATTACCCATGGTGCTACCCAGAGTATCTGGCTGTGGGTTGAGGGCCCTCCCTGTCAGGAGGTCATTGTGATAATCTATGAGTTAGTGATGCTTGCCTATAATTAGGATGAGTTGCCGGGGTTGGAAACGAGTGGATACATTTGAATGATGTTTAGGAAGTGAATTATCACCACTTGTTGATGGACTGGAGATGGGGCATGTGTGGAGAGAGGGTTCAGGATGACCCCCCTGCGGGCATCCACGCAGCCTCTGCTCTTCCCTTTGGCCCAGGTTCCTCGGCCTCGGCGGCGGCCCTGCGCTCAACAGTGCCTTCGCTGGTCCTGACGTCTGTGCTGTGCCTGGGCTTCGCCCTCTGCGCCTCCATCCCTGTCCTCCCCCTGCAGTACGCCACCTTCACCCTGCAAGTGATCAACCGCTCCTTCCTCTACGGGGGCAATGCTGCCTTCCTCACCCTCGCGTACGTAGGTGGGCTTGGTATGCGTCACGTGACGGGGGCACCCTTGGGGCAAAGGGAGGCGTGCTGGGGGCAAAGAAATCAAGAGGTGAGGACCAGAGGTGGCCAGAGGAGGCACACAGCGTCTGGGAGCAGGTGTAGAGGAGGTGGAGGCTGGTGGGAGGGTTAGAGCCTTCATGTACCTGAAAGCTCCCCTCTGCCTCGGTTGTCTACTCTGTGAACTCCTATTCACCCTCCAAAGCCCACTTCTGTTCCAGCTCTCCCAGGGAAGAGTAGAAAGAAAGCGTCTTTCTTTCCTTGTGCCTCTGTATTCTTGCTTCCTCTGATAGTGCATGCATCATCTAGCATGTAGCGGAATTATTCACGTGTCTTTTCCTTGAGACCTCCCGGGGCACAGCCTGTGTCTGGGTCCCTGCTGTTTCCCCGGGATCGAGCACGGCGCCATCTCTTTGCTCTGTCGTTTGAAAGCCTAAGCAAAGGTGAAGGAGGGGAGCTGTGTGGGTGTGGGTGGGTAAAGGCAGGCTTAGGCTAGGGGAGCAGGGGGCTGACCAAGGCCCACCACAGCCAGAGCTCACTGGAACCTCATTTGTCTCTCTGCCCAGGTTCCCTTCAGAGCACTTTGGGAAGCTTTTTGGGCTAGTGATGGCCTTGTCAGCTGTCGTGTCTCTGCTCCAGTTCCCAATCTTCACCCTCATCAAAGGTCCCCTCCAGAGTGACCCGTTCTACGTGAGTACTGTGGCGGGTTGGGGGACCCTGGCCTTAGACCAGCAGGGATGTCCAGATTGGGACAACTGTGTTGGTCCCCAGCAGGGGGCGCCCCCCACCTGGCTGGGGTGGCCTGGGTGTGGTCCCTGCAGGAGCATTTCTTCACATGGGTACATCCTTGGTCTTGCTTCTCAAACTGGGGTCAGTGGGAGTGCCCTGCCTTGTGCTGGGGGTGGGGGTGGGGGTCCCTGAAGCCAGAGGGTTAACGTGACACAGCTTCTTCCCAGGTCACTGAATACTCTCTAGGCCTCTGTTTTTTCATCTGTGTAATGGGCACAGGGACTTCCCTGGCGGTCCAAGGGTTAAGACTCTGCGCTTCCACTGCAGGGGGCGAGGGTTCAATCCCTGGTCAGGGAGCTAAGATCCCACATGCCATGGGGTGAGGCCAAAAAAAAAAAGGCATAATATAATATTCCCCTACCCCCCACCCACCCTGCTCCATGGGGCAGAATGGAAAATAACCAAGAGTCCATCCCAGAGGGCACCGTTGGGTCTGAGTGGAAAGTAGGGGATAAACCAGGCAGGATTCTGGTTCCTCCACTAGTGGACTTCGCCTCACTGCTTCCTCTCCCTCCAGGTGAATGTGATTCTGGTGCTCGTCACTCTTCTGACGTTTGTCCACCCCTTCCTGGTGTACCGGGAGTGCTGTCAGAAAGAAAGCCCCCCTGGGGTTGCCTAGTTCAGAAGCCCTCCCTTTTCAGCCCCGAGGACGTGTCATCTTCCTTCACCTTTGAGCACCCCGTGTCCAGAAAGACTTTGCCCACCCAGGCTACTTGTATTAAGTAGCCATTATTTTTTCTTAGAACAAAAAGACATATTTAACTGTCCACCAAGCCTTCTTATCGGCAAGACAAAAAGCAAAGTCACGTGGAAGTTCTTAGTTTCAGGGTAGGAAGCGCATGGCCCTGGCAGATGCTTGGCCCGAGGTGGGGTGATGTGATGGGAGGGTGTGTCCCCTGCTTCTCCAGGCCTCTTTGTCCCTGAAGCCCCTGTGTGCCTGGGCCCTGTGCTGCTGGGTAAGTTTCCAGGTGAAGAGTGAGGTTGTCATGGCCGCATTGCCACCTGGCATTCAGAAGTGGCGCCCAGGGCTTCCCTGGTGGCTCAGTGGTTGAGAGTCTGCCTGCCGATGCAGGGGACACGGGTTCGTGCCCCGATCCGGGAGGATCCCACGTGCCGCGGAGCGGCTGGGCCCGTGAGCCATGGCCGCTGAGCCTGCGTGTCTGGAGCCTGTGCTCCGCAACGGGAGAGGCCACAACAGTGAGAGACCCCGTACTGCAAAAACCACCACCAACAACAAAGAAAACCAAAACCAAAACAAACAAACAGAAGTGGCGCCCAGCTCTCCGTCAGAGCCCTAGCCTTGTTAGGGAATGAGCCTGGGGAGAAGGAGAGGCAGACCGGGTTGGGTGGGGGCCCTGGGCTGAGCCCCAGCTCTGCCGCTGATGCCGAGTGACCTTGAGCAGACCCTTCTCCCCGCCGAGCATCAGTTTTCCCACCTGTAGAAGGAGAGGGTCTTGGAGTCGGAGGTTCTTTCTGGAGTTCACGTTCTAGAAGGTTTTAAGAACAGTGACAAAGAGTCAGGCCACCCGAAGGGCCTTGGGAACCAGCTAGCCTGCTTGACCAAAGGATTTCTGATGAAGCCTTTTGGGGATGTTTTCCTCTTCAGCAAGGGAGATGATTATTTACTTTCGGTATTATATAAAAGCGTCCTCTGGGGAATAGTTTTATAATATATTGAATTATATATTAAATAATTTTATTTAAAAAATAAAGCCTTTCTGCCTAAGGCAACAGCTGCTCCACCTCTGCAGGCTTTGGGGCTGTCGTGATGTGCATGCGTGAGTGCCTGCGTTTTCCTGTCCCAGCCCCAGCCTTGGGGAGCGGATGCAGGGGTGGAGTGGAGGAATCCTGATGTGGCAGCTGGACCCAGAGGTGGGGCAGGAGCCCTCAGACTGCGAACTGGCCACCTGATCCTGTGCCCTGGGCTTGAGGACCCCCAGCAATCCCTTCTCTTGCCTTCTCTTTCTGTCTCCCCTGCCCCTACCCCTACTGCAATGCTCCCCGCCCCCCGACCCCCCCGCAAACTAGAAGCACTAGATGGAATCAGAAGGTCTGGTGTGAGTTTCAGTTCTGCCTTTCAGCAGCCAAGCAAGTCCCTTAGCCACTCTCAGTCACAACGTCCTCACCTGCGTCCCTGAGGGCGATTGTGAGAATTTAAGGTAATTTCTACTGCCTAGCATGGGGTGAGAGCACTTGAGCATTTGTTCCTTTGTTTACTGATGACTGGAGAGGAGGTAGGTAGCAAAGGGGGATAGGTGAGGGACCGGGTGGGCGAGACGGGAGAATCTGGAACACACCAGGTGTTTTATTTGTTTTATTCCTTTTAGCCAGGAGAGGACTTGGGGGGAGGGGCCGGCAGGCGGATTCATTCATTCATTCAATAAATGTTTTTTGAGCTGCTGCACAGGCATAGGACGAAGCCTAGAGTCCAGCCTGGCGATCCAGGCGGTCAGCAATGTGATGCCAACCTCTCCCCTGCCCTCTTCACCTCCCACCTCCAGGGACACAGAGCTCATCCCTGTGGACCCAGGTTTCTGGTTTAGGATCTGTGAGCACACCAGTTCTGCACTGGGGGCTCACCCTGTCTGCCAGGGAAATCTGCCTGGTCCACTGGGGTCCTGCTCAAAATGTCATCTCCTGTAAAAACCTTTCCTTGGGCTCTCCAGCAGCTCTGAGTCCCTAGGCCTTGGTCACACCCTTCCTGGAGACTGGCCCCTGCCATGACCACCTCTCCTCCCTTCAACAGGGAGCTCCAGGAAGCAGCATCTGGGTCTCACTAGGCTCAGGGACTAGTGCCTGGTTGCCATGCATGTGGTACCAGTTAGGGCTTGTTGGAAGAATGATCACTGAATGAGTGGATTCTTTCTCGTTCGGGCTTCAGAACAAGAACTGGAAGGAGAGAGCATAGCACACGGGGTGGGGTGGGGCAGTATGAATCGGGAGCCGGGCCAACCCTTTTGGCATCCCAGCTCTCACCAGTGTGACCTTGGATGGAACACTTCTCCTCTACATCTCAGTTAATTTATCAGTGTGATTGGAGAGATAGACCTGCCTCCCTGGACTAGATTAGAAATTAGGTCAAGTGCCTAGCACATGGTAGGTACTTAACAGATCAAAGCTATCATTACAGTTAATATATTAAATTCAAAAGGATGCCTAATACCATGGATAAATAAAATGTGGTATGTCCATACGATGGAATGTTACTTGGCGATACAAAGGAATGAGGTATTGATACATGCTACCATATGCACGAACCTTGAAAACATTATGCTAAGTGAAAGAAGCCAGTCAGAAGAGACAGAATATAGTAGGATTCCATTCAGATAGAAAATAGGCAAATCTATAGAGGCAGAAAGTGGATTAGCTATTGCGTAGGGCTGCGGGGAAGATTAGTGACTGCTAACAGTAAGGGGTTTCTTTCCAGGATGATAAAAATCTTCCAAACTTGATAATGTGATGGTTGTACAACTCTGAATATACTAAAAACCACTGAGTCGTACGCTTTAAGTGGATGAGTTGTGTGGTATATGGATTATATCTGAACAAAGCTGTTATTTTTAAAAAAAGCCTGGATTCCTCAGGAAGTGCAGAGAACAGCTGTATCCAGAGAGAGTCAAGGATGATTTCTGGGGAAGACAGGTGCGTGAGAGAAGCAGCCCATGTGTACAGCCCTCATTTCTGTCCCAAGAGCCTCCCTCCTGTAACCTCTTCCTCAAATGGAATCAACCACTCTTTCAAACAAGGAAGCAAGCAACCCAGGGGTTTCACAACTTCCGATTTCACTCAGCAACAGGCTCCCAGTGCAACCCTCTGCTACCAACCTCAGCAGAGAGGGACTCGGGCAAATGTGCCCCTGCTGCAGGCAGTGCCGGGCGGCGTCTTCCCTGGGGCAGGGGACAGTCCACCAGGAGGAGGAGGGCGCCTGCTCTTCAAAGGACGGCGACAGCGTGAATCAGAAACATTGTGTGACCATCTCCTTTAATCAGCCTCAATTTACAGGGGATCAAAGTTAGGCTCTGCGTGTAAGTTACATCCAAGATCATCCAACTGTCGCACTGTGGAGCTGGTATTTAAACCCACGTCTGTCTGACTCCTAAGGTCACATTCACATTCATTTTAGACATTACCTTTTGCCTCTTGTGTTTTTGGCCGCGCCGTGTGGACCCTCGGCAGGGCAGTGAAAGTCCTAAACGCTGGACCGCCACGGAATTCCTGACGTTACCTTTTCTTTACATTCATTCTTATGTAAGAAATAAGTAGTTGTTGTAAAGCAGATCAGAAAATAAAGAACTGCGTGAAAAAGAAATACCGCTGTTAATTGCAGCGCTCTGAGATACCATCGTGGCTAACAACTGTGTCCTCCCAGTGGTGCAACTGTGTGTGTGGTGACGGAAACCATCTCGTAGGCTCTTCTTTACGTCATCAAATAGTTGTCAAAAACGTGACTGTGGGGCTTCCCTGGTGGCACAGTGGTTAAGAACCTGCCTGCCAATGCAGGGGACATGGGTTCGAGCCCTGGTCCGGGAAGATCCCACATGCTGCGGAGCAACAAACCCATGAGCCACAACTACTGAGCCTGCATGCCACAGCTACTGAAGCCCGCACGCCTAGAGCCATGCTCTGCAACAAGAGAAGCCACCGCAATAAGAAGCCCGCACACCGCAATGAAGAGTAGCCCCTGCTCGCCGCAACTAGAGAAAGCCCGCGCGCAAGACCCAACACAGCCAAAAATAAATAAATAAAAATTTTAAAAAACTAAAAAAACAAAAATGTGACTGAATGGCTGCTTACAACCCCATCTTATGGTTGTGTCACAACTCGATCCCCCACTCCATCCTGGGTCTCCCCTCACACACGTCTTGGACGTTGCGGTTCCCCCTCCCTTTCTGTCCCCCCCTCTGCTGCCTGAGCAGGGGGTCCCAGATGACAGTGAACCGTGAAAGCAGCCTAGGACAGGTCGAGAGTGTAAATAATAATAGAGCCAGAAGAGCCACTTTGGGAGTTTCTAGGGAATGGCATCACATCCTTTAATCTTCCCTTAATCGTGCTCACTGTTCTCCAGTCTGAAGGAATTGGCTGCCCGCTTCCCAGGGGCGTTGATCCTCTTCCCCTAATTCAAAGCTTGGTGTCCTAGCAGTTATGTCCCGGAGCGCCTTTTTCTTCCAGCCCCTTGGGGGATAGATGCTTCCCAAATGCACTGGGCGTGGCTCTGGGGCACAGCATTGAGTCCCTCCTTTAACGTTCTTTGGGAAGAACAATTCCTCCAGGCTCCAGGGCACAGGCTCTGGTCCAGGCTCTGGTCCTTTGTTGGCGATGAGGAGGACTTCACAGATGGGCCATGTCTGACCACTCCTGGGTCCACTGCTGCCCACAGCGGGGCTGACTCGCTGGCAGGGTGATTAAACCCAGGACGTTGCTCAGGTCCCTCCGCATTCCGTTTGTTGAGTCCGGTGTTACCTCCCAGGCCTGAAGGTGGACTCAAGCAGTAGGTGCATGGGGAAAGGCTCTGGGCTTCAGACACTTACCAGCTGTGCGACCTCGAAGAAGCCCTTAATCATACGGAGCCTCAGTTTCCTCACCTGTACGAAGATAATAAGCAGTATGGGAGCTGGTTGGGAAGACTACAGAGGACTTTGGGGAATAAAAGGTAGAGGCACCTTGGGCTCGGCCGTGGGCTGCCCCAGACCAACTGCCAGCTCTTTACCATGCAAGCTCTGGGGCTTAGGTTCACGGTACCTTAGCTTCTCCATCTGTAAAATGGGGATAACAGTAGAACTACATCTTGGAGTTGTAAGGATTAAGCGAATTAATTTAAAGCACTTCAAACATGACATCAACCGCCTGGGATGCAGCAGGCATGTGGTGTGTGCCTGCCGTTACCAGTAACATCTGTGATTCCCTGGGGGACGGGCAGAGTGAGGGGCTCCAAACCTGACGGAGCCTGGAATGTCACTTCGTTTGTTCAGGGCAGAAACCACCCTGTAAGCATTTGCCCAAACTTGTTTCTGTCTAACAAAGCAGCACAGATTCTCTTGCATTGTTTCAAGTGGGAAAACTTCAAGACGAAAAAATGGCTTTCTAATTCTCCCAAATCTTAAGCCAAAGTCATTGAAAACTCAATCTTCATATTCAATTTTTGCACTTTTTTTTGTTTCTTCAGTAGTCAATGCAGAAAATCTGTGAGCAGAGAACTGTCCATCACCAGGGATAAGGCTGTGTATTCCTTCTGGAGCCAGGGCCCAGAGGTGGCTGGGGCCCAGGGAGGAGCGTGGACAGACAGCCCTGGGTCTCGTGTCCTTGAACCGGTAGTAGCCTCTCCCTTCAGGTGAGGATAAATGAGGCTCCACATGAAAAACGCTTGGCCCTGGCACACAGTAGGTCCCGTAGTAATTTTTATTACATACACAATATCATGTTAAAGGTCAAGTGCACATTTTAAAATGGTTTTATTCTCCTTGCTTGGAATGCGTCCCATCCAACCCATCATTAACTCCTACAGTTCCTTCAGCTCTCAGCTCAGGTCTCCCTTCTTTCCTTTCCAGCCTGTTACTGAGTACAGATTTTCATTGCACCAGGTACTTCTCTAGCATAGAGCTTGTCACAGTTGCCGTTCAACATACAGATTAAATAATAATAATAATGATGATGCAAGACTTCCATTAGGCTGGGAACTCTATGTGGGCAGTAACTGTATCTTTTATTACCCCCTGTATCCTCAGGACGTTGCACCCTACCTGGCACAGAATGGAGGTTCAAGAAATACTGAATGTAAGAGAGAGACAGGGACTTCCCTGGTGGTACAGTGGTTAAAATCCACCTGCCAGTGCAGGGGACACGGATTTGATCCCTGGACCGGGAAAATCCCACATGCTGTGGAGCAACTAAGCCCGTGCGCCACAACTACTGAGCCTGCGCTCTAGAGCCCGTGGGCCACAACTACTGAGCCCCCGTGCTGCAACTACTGAAGCCCATGCGCCTAGAGCCCGTGCTCCCCAACAAGAGAAGACACCACAATGAGACGCCCACGCACCGCAACAAAGAGCAGCCTCAACTAGAGAAAGCCCACGCACAGCAACGAAGACCCAACACAGCCAAAAATTTTTTAAAAAAGAAAAGAGAGACAGAAAGAGATAGAGACAAATGCAGAGAGATAGAAGGAAGGAAGGAAAGATGGGAGGGAGGGAGGAAGGGGAGAGGAAAGGGAGAGAAGAGAAGGGAAGGAAAGAAGGAAGGAATAAATGAATGTTTGAAGGAAGGAAGGAGCCTCTTTAACCTTCCACCACCCTGAGATTTCCATTCCCCACCCGCAGGGACTTGCCTGTGGAAACCTCAGGGTGACTTGAGCCAGGAGGCTCTGGAGAAATTTGGGGTATTTCTGGGAGTATCATGTTGGGGGAGGTGATAAAATAAAATTTATATTTTATGACAAGAAAGATTTAAACATAAAAATTTTCTCAGCCCGTTTGGGCCTCCTCCCTCTCCTAATGAAGATGTGTGCCGTGCGTCTGCATTAATCAGACCTCCGTAGGAGATAACATTCCTTCTTAATCTCACAAAGCGTCACAATTCCTCAGGAGATAACCTTCCTTCTTAATCTTGTAAGGGGTCACAATGACCCACGACCCACTACTCACTGTACATGTAGACTTGGATTGTGTAAACTGTCAATAATACGTCATTTGACATATAACCCTTTGTCTCAAAAACTGATGTCATTGCTTTGATCCCTAACAGGTGGAACAGTCCTCAGAACTTTCCGAAAGACTGTCTCCTGGGTTATAACCCTCAGGTTGGCTCGAATAAAATTTTCCATTTCTGGGACTTCCCTGGTGTCCCGGTGGCTAAGACTCCACGCTCCCAATGCAGGGGGCTTGGGTTCGATCCCTGGTCAGGGAACTAGATCCCACATGCCACAACTAAGAGTTCGCATGCTGCAACTAAGAAAAAGATCCCGCATGCTGCAACTAAAAAGATCCCGCGTGCCATAACTAAGACCCAATGCAGTCAAATAAATAAATATAAAAAAATAAAAATTTATATTTTTTTCTTAGATTGACTATTGATTAATTTCTTTGTCAACAAGGGGACGGAAGGATGCATCCATCCTTAGCATCAGAATGCTGTCCCTCCACAGCTGGTCAAGAGAGAGGTCTATCTGGGGGGAAGACCCTGAGGTACGCAAAGCCCCCCCCACCGCAGGACCCCTCAGTCATCCCCAGGAGTCTTTCTGGGGCCTGACAGAAGCTGCTTCAGGGTTGCCGTGTGTGTCCAGCCTGGCGCTAGACCAGCAAACGTGAAAGCCCATTACGCCAATCACCGTGACCAACTGCCTTTCCCACTCATTACCCAATCAGCGAGTCAGCTTGCATCCATAGGCCCTCACCGCACGGGCACAAACTCCCCTGCCGTTTCTGTGAGACCCCAGTTCTGAGCTCTTCCCACCAACTGAACCTCCATCATGGCTCTGAGCTTCCAGCTGGGAGAGCAGAGCTATATTTCCAGGTGCTCAGGACCTGGCTCCTCTTGGTGGTGTCTGTGACTGGTCCCACGCAGTGTTGAGTACGTCGAAGATGCTCAGAAAATATCTGCTTGTTAGAATTCTTTTTTTTTTAAATAAATTTTTAAATTTATTTTTGGCTGTGTTGGGTCTTCGTTTCTGTGCGAGGGCTTTCTCTAGTTGCGGCGAGCAGGGGCCACTCTTCATCGCGGTGCGCGGGCCTCTCACTGTCGCGGCCTCTTGTTGCAGAGCACAGTCTCCAGACGCGCAGGCTCAGTAGTTGTGGCTCACGGACCCAGTTGCTCCGCGGCATGTGGGATCTTCCCGGACCAGGGCTCGAACCCGTGTCCCCTGCATTGGCAGGCAGATTCTCAACCACTGCGCCACCAGGGAAGCCCCTAGAATTCTTTTTTCAAGTTCCGTCATTTGCCAGTACATGGAATTTGGACCATCACTTAACCTTTCTGAGCCTTGCTTTCTCTATTTCTAAAATGGGGAGAATAGGACGGTTTGTTCAGAACCTACCATGTGTCAGATTAGATTATTGTACAACCACCTTCTCAGTGATTCCTCCCCAAGCCCTGTGAGGTTCTCATCCTTAACTTGCAGATGGGCAGACAGAGAATGGGAGATGAGGCACCTACCTACCTGGCAGGCAGCTTCACCATCCTGAGTTATCAGTCTTTTTGTCTATAATTTACAGATGACAGTGGTACTTGTCTGATACAGTTGTTTAGAAGATTAAATGATACGGAACACTCAAAACACTTAGCACATAGAAAGTGCTTCTTAGGACTTTCCTGGCGGTCCAGTGGTTAAGACTGCGCTTCCACTGTAGGGGGGGCAGGTTCCATCCCTTGTCAGGGAACTAAGATCCCACATGCCACGCAGTGTGGCCAAAAATATTTAAAAAATAAAAGAAAGTGCTTCTTAAATGTTAGATGCCGCTGTTGTTATTGTTATTAAAATTCCTGCTTAAGATCTCATTTCAGGGAGCACCTGCTCAACTCATCTTAAACAAAAATTTCTTTTCATCATTCATTCGCTTATTCAGCAAACATGAATTGAGCCTTTGGCATGTTTCCAGGACACTGCAGGTACCAGAGATACACAGGTGAGACAGGCAACGCTGCCAGTCTTCTGGGGAGACAGCAAGAAGACAGCTGCCGTGAGATGGGATAGGGGCGGGGCTAGAGTTAAGCCCCATGAGGTTCCTTTCTACTTCTCTCTGGGAGAATCAGGGCAGGCTTCCTGGAAGAGTGGATCTTTGCCTGAGACTTAGTAGAAGAGGAGGGCTAGCACAGTGGTTAGAGAGGAAAGGGCTTTCTGGGCAGATGAAATGGTATCTGAGAGCTCACAGAACATTAGGGAAATAGCAGGGTGTTCAGTATGATTGGAGCAGAGTGGAGTGTGTGTGTGTGTGTGTGTGTGTGTGTGTGTGTTTGGAGAGTTGAGGTTGTAGACCAGTGGCTCTCAACTAGGGGGCAAGTCTGCCCCCAAGGGGACATTTGGCAATATCTGGAGACATTTTGGATGGTTGCAACTTGGGGGGAAGGTACTACTGGCATCTAGAGGGTGAGGACATTGCTGCTAAACACCCAACACTGCGCAGGACATCCCCCTGCAACAAAGAAGTATCCAGTTCCAAATGTCAATAGTGCTGAAGTTGAGGTAAGGAGGGGCCAGATCAGGAAGAAAGTATTTGCCCAAGAGCAAGAAGAAATAATTGAAAAGTGCTTGTGTGATGAGCTCGGGGTTTTAGGAGCTCATTTTGGCAGCAGACAATGTATCAGAGACGTGGGGTTGAGGGGTGGACTTTCCTGGTGGCGCAGTGGTTAAGAACCTGCCTGCCAATGCAGGGGACACGGGTTCGAGCCCTGGTCCGGGAAGATCCCACATGCCGCGGAGCAACTAAGCCTGTGTGCCACAACTACTGAGCCTGCGCTCTAGAGCCTGCGAGCCACAACTACTGAGCCCATGTGCCACAAGTACTGAAGCCTGCGTGCCTAAAGCCCATGCTCTGCAACAAGAGAAGCCACCGCAATGAGAAGGCTGCGCACCGCGATGAAGGGCAGCACCCCCCCAGCTCGCTGCAACTAGAGAAAGCCCGCGCACAGCAACGAAGACCCAATGCAGCCAAAAATTTAAAAAAACAAATAAATAAATAGATAAATTAAAAAAAAAAAGAAATGGGGAGGTTATGGTAAGAGGAGGAAGGGAAAGTGATTTGAGAGGCACTGAAGTGATCCAGGTGAAAGACAGTCAGCAGTTGGTAGGAGAGCAGCAGGGGAGTGGGGGTGGGTGGGTAGATGAGATGGCGAAGAACGCGCACTATGACTGTGAGGTGATGAGAAGATTGTGGACGATGCCCCAGAGTCCTGGCTTGGGGGTTTGGGTGCAAGGTGATGATTTCTCCTGAGAAAGGGACCACAAGAAGAGGAGCAGTTTAGTGTAGGGGTGTGTGTGTGTGTGTGTGTGCACGCGTGTGTGTGATGCGTCAGTCTGACGTGTTGAATTCATAATGCACATGGGACATCCAAGTTGGGAAGCTTATTTGGTGGCTGTATATGTGAGTCTGTGGTTGTGGACCAAACCTGGTGAGGAGCAGGTCTGGGGCTGGAGATGAAGACTTGGGAGTGATCTGCATATATTTCATAGCTTGAGACGTGGGGGTGGATGAGATAACCCATGGAGCGTGTGTAGAGTTAGGAAAGAAGGGCACCAAGAAACCAGGTGGTGGCCAATATTTAAAATTCCAGAAGAGGAAGCGGAGCCCACCAGCAGAAACTGGGAAGGAATGGCTAGAGAAGTTGTTAAGAAAAGAGGCTGTTTTTAAGAAGGAGGAAGTAAAGAGGTATCAGGCACTACAGAGGTCAAATAAGACAAGAACTGAAGAATGTCTGTTGGGTTTGGCAATTAGGTGGTCAGTGGGGACGTTGGCAAGAGTAGTTTCCATGGAGCGACGCGGGGTGGGCAGAAACCAGATTACTATCGTGTAAGGAGTCGAGGGGGTTGAAGAACTGGCCAGCAAGTCTGCACTGCTCATTGGAGGAGCTTGGCTTTGGTGCCGAGAAACGAACCCACCTCATTCTTTGACTCAACCTCCGGGAAACACCAATCATCTGTATCCTGGCTCAGATTCCAGCAGTTCAGGGCCATGGTTTGGCTCCTAGAATGACTCCTACTTCTCTTCTGCCTCTCCTCTCCTGTCTGTCAATCCTTCAGAGCCCAGTCCAAGGAACACCTTTACAAGGAAGCCCTCTCTGCCTGCCCTTGCCCTTAATGTGACTCTGGTAGCACAGACAATTGGTATCTTCTAGCAAGTGAAAGTTTTATCCTTCTAAGTGTCCACTCAATACGGTGCCTTGTTTTACTAAGAGGTTCATTTTGTTTGTCTTGCTTTATCGGCTACATGAAGCCTCCCTGAGATTAGAGACCACCTCTGAGTATTTACTGAATGAATGAATGTATGACCCAGTGCACAGAGCCTGGCCCACGATTGTGTCCATGGCAGGTGGGGCTCAGAAAGACACCTGTGGAATTGAAATGAATGGACTTTGAATTTAACTCAGCTGGACTTTCTCCAGGAAGTAAATTTCAAGTTGATTAATTTCAAACTAATTGAAAAACTCCTTCTATGATCTGGGTAGAGTTCTAGGCAGTGAGCAAGAAAGACCAGGTCCCTGTTTTCTTAGAACTTACTTCCTACTGGGAGAGACAGACAGTAGACAAGAAACCAGTGAAGGAGCAAGGTCGTATCACTTTGGCAAATGTTCTGATGGAAGTAAATGAATGATGTGCACCAGAGTAACTAGATAGGCGAATGGGTTGGGTGGGCTTTTTTTTCTTAATTTAATTAATTAATTAATTTTACTTTTGGCTGCATTGGGTCTTCGTTGCTGCGCGCGGGCTTTCTCTAGTTGCAGTGGGCAGGGGCTACTCTTCATTGAGGTGCACGGGCTTCTCATCGTGGTGGCTTCTCTAGTTGTGGAGCACGGGCTCTAGGCGCACGGGCTTCAGTAGTTGTGGCTTGTGGGCTCTAGAGCACAGGCTCAGTAGTTGCAGCACTGGGGCTTAGTTGCTCTGCGGCACGTAGGATCTCTCCTGACCAGGGCTCGAACCCGTATCCCCTGCACTGGCAGGTGAATTCTTAACCACTGTGCCACCAGGGAAGTCCCTGGAGTGGGCTTCTTTAGAAAGAGTTCTCAGAGAAGACTTCTCTGAGGAGGCGACGTTGGAGCCGAGACCCACTAGATGAGACGGAGCCAGTACCAAACTTTAGCTTGGCCAATGGAGCAGAAACCAGTATGACAAGGGTCACACACACCAGTGAGGTTGGACAAGTAGACAAGAGCCAGACCATGGAGGCCCTTGAAGGCAATGGTAATGAGTTTGGATGAATCGCTGCCACAGAGGGAAGACACTGAATGGCAAGCATGGGGATGATGGGCTCGGGTGTACGTTATCAAACGTTGGCAGCTTGGGCTAGGGAGGTGGCAGCAGAGATGGAGAGAAGTAGATGGTCTGGGGAAGTATTGAAGGTGGAAGGTGGGGTGGAGGATGGGCACTGACTGCAAAGACATATTCCTTCTAACTTTGTTGTGTGTACACAGCCCCTGGGAGAGGAGATGCCTGGAGGCCAAGAGGGGTTCTCTCACCAAGGGCGAAGGAAGAGCACTGAACTGGGAATCAGGACGTCTGAGTCCTCCATATCTTAGGCATGGAGACTGGCCTGGGTCACCTCTAAAGGCCCTTCCAGCCCTAGCAGCCCAGCCCTTGTTCTATGTCAATTGTTGGGGCATCCAAAGGGGGAAGTGTCAAAGGAGCTGTCAATCAAGGTTGATTTCACAGAGCAACGGCCCAGGTCTCTATCTCCTGGGCTGCTTACCCCGGGAATGATGTTAGTCCTTTCACCACCTCTTATCTGCCCCCAGGGAGGTGTTGGCTAAGCCCAGGCAGCAGGCGGTGGATCAGCTCTGAAGTTCTGTCTCCTGCAGTTCACTGCTTCTCTGAGGGCAGAACTTGGAGCTAGAAGAGGCTAACCGGCCTCTTATGGTCTGAGAGGAAGGGTGGTGGGACCTCTGGCTGGAATCGAACCTCTCTTTCTCCCTGTCCGTATTTCCTGACCTTCTGTCCCTGGGTTCTGTAGAAGGCCCTCCAGCCCATTCCTGTGGGACACTCCCCTGTGCCAATCAATCCCCCACCATGAATTGCACCAACTGTAAATTTCATCCTGGGAGGGAAACGGGCCGCGAGGGCTGTGCGCGTCTTCTAGGCCACAGATGTAGTGACTTCACACAGCACACACTGATTAGCCCGCAGTTCTGTAGGTCAGAAGTCCGGGCATGGCATGGCTGGATTTTCTGCTCAGAGTCTCTCAAGGCTAAAATCAAGGTGTTGGCTGAGCTGTGTTCTCACCTAGAGTTCAGGGTCCTCTTCCAAGCTCACGTGGTTGTGGTAAGATTCTGTTCCTTCTGCTGTTCCTGGCTGGCTGTCACATGGGGGCTGCTCCACATTCCTTGCCCTCCGTCCTCAAAGCCAGCAACGGAGAGCCTCCCTTGGGTGGAATCCTGCTCATGGTTTTTTTTTTGCGGTACGCGGGCCTCTCACTGCTGTGGCCTCTCCCGCTGCGGAGCACGGGCTCCGGACGCGCAGGCTCGGCGGCCATGGCTCACGGGCCCAGCCGCTCCGCGGCATGTGGGATCCTCCCGGACCGGGGCACGAACCCGTGTCCCCTGCATCGGCAGGCGGACTCCCAACCACTGCGCCACAGGGAAGCCCCATCCTCTCTTTTTTTAAAACCCCTCATGTATTAAGCACTAAATAGGTGCCAGGGTCTGTATCAAGAGACTTTGTGCTAAGGTGGGACCTTGTTTTATTCCTCACAAACCTCTCCTGTTGGCGGTGGTCTGTGACACAAGTGTGACTTCCAGTCCACAAAGGTCTCCTTTGGGGGATTAATGTCAAGAAGGGGGCATGGGGACTTCCCTGGTTGTCCAGTGGGTAAGACTCTGCGCTCCCAATGCAGGGGGCCCGAGTTCGATCCCTGGTCGGGGGAACTAGATCCCACATGCGGGCCGCAACTAAGAGCCTGCATGTCACAACTAAGAAGCCCGCACGCCACAACTAAGACCTGGTGTGGCCAAAATAAATAAATAAATAATGAATTAATAAATAAATATTTTTGTTTTTAAAAAAAGAAGGGGACACGAAGGAGGCATTTGGGCTCCTGGTAGCATTCTGTATCTTGACCTGGCCTGGGTTACGTGGGTGCATTCCCTCCGTGACAACGCCTCAAGCAGTCCACGCTACAGTGCACATTACAGGATACATGTTAAAGATGCAAACCCTCAAGAAAAGCTTTACATGAAATAAGAGGACTGGCCTTATGTCCCCGGGTGAGGGCTTGTGTGGTATTTTTCCTGTCCAGAATGATGCTAAGTAGGCTCTGGGAAACTCAGCTCGTGTCTTTACGATGGTATCCCTAGCGTTCCTGGCATCATCACGCAGGACACAGAGCAGGAGCTCAGGCAGCTCTCGGTGCCCACTTGACAGTTCAGTCTCAGTTTCCTGACAAGGGCTACCCCCAGCTCCACATGCCAGGTACTGTTCTGAGGTCTTTACTGGAGCTGATCTCATTTGAGGTGGGTCCTGTCATTAGCGTCGGTTTAGGGATGGGAAAATTGAGACCCAGAGGGGCTGACTCCAGAATGGTGATTCCATTCTATCAAGACATCACACTATGCTGCCCTCTGCATAACGTGGGGCTGGATGGAAATCTGAGACGAGAGGCAGAGTTTGAAAGCCCTATGAATATAGATGCAAACAGTAAGCCAGAGAGTTGGCGTTTCATGGATGCTGAAAAGGTGGGCACTGTGGGCTAGTCTGGGCGTAACGCATTTGGGTGAATCAAAGAAAGGAGGATGTAGGAGTCAAACAGACTAGGGTCAGACATGCCACTTCTAACTAGCTGTGTGAGCTTGGGCGAGTTATTTCACCTCTCTGAGCTTGTGTGGTAGGTCTGCGCACTGGGATGGCAGTGTCTAATTGGCAGGATGATTGTAAAGGTTAAGTGAGTAGGATAATGGATGTGAAAGCCTTAATGAAGCATAGTGTTTGGAATATGGTGGACCTTCAAGAATGTCATTTCCGGACTTCCCTGGCGGCCCAGTGGTTAAGACTCCGTGCTTCCACTGCGAGGGGCGTGGGTTCAATCCCTGATCGGGGAACTAAAATCCTGTATGCTGCACGGCGCGGCCCAAAAAAAAAAATAAGAGTTATTTCCAGTTTTACATCAGACATCACCGTGGTGACTGAGCAGGGCCCTGGGATGTCTTTGCCCCAGGTCAACCCCAGGGAGGGGCAGGCCAGAGAGAGGAAGTAGAGGGAATGCAGGTGTGGGGTGACTAAGGAGCTGAAAGGTTTTGGTTTAGGTCTGCCTCTGACTTGCTGTGTAATCTTGGGTAACTTATTTAAGCTCTCTGAGATGCCGTTTCCTAATGTGTAATGCAGGGACGTTTAAATGAAACAGCGCTTGTAAAGCTTATCGTGGTGCTGGCTAACGGGAGTAGCCGACCTTCTCGGTCATCCCAACCACGGAGTGAAATGAGGCCCCTGGCCTGGGCCCCAGGACCGGGGAGAATAAGGGGGAGGGGGGCTAGCTTTCCACCCCTCCCCAGCTAGGGAAGTCTCCTGCTTGAACTCTGGAGACCAGGTTTTTGGGCCCTGGAATTAGTCAATCCACCCCCAAGTCAGGTAGATAAGCTGAGGGTTGCGTCCGTTGGGCCAGGGAGATAACGGCCGAGACCGTTACTCTGCATTCAGGGCCCAGAAGTGAGCTCTCAGATACTTCTCCATTTGTAGGTCCCCTGAGAGAGCAGAGGAATGGAAGGAAGCCAGGCCTTTTCACCCTCTGGGTGACCTGTCCCTGATGCCCTGAGCACAGGAGGGCTGGGCTGGAATCCAAGGAACAAATATGCTAGGATATCACAGAGTGGAGTCACCCACCCTGACAGGGCCACAAGCTCTTGGCGGTGATGTCTGGCAAAATCAAGGCTCAGCACTTGCTGGCCTGTCCTTGGGTTGCAGTGAATGTGGCTGGAACCTGATTGATTCATATTTTGACGTTTTGTTCATCATGGTAGCTTTACATAGACTCTGATTTTTAAGAAAGATGGCATCAAATATTTATTTATCTTGACCACTGAGTTCTTTACTGTCCCCTTAAATTTTGCAACTGAGGCAAGCGCCTTCCCCTTAGTCCTGACCTTGGTCGTGACAGAGGGCTGGTGGGAGGTGGGGAGTCGGGGTGGTGCGGGGAGGCTGGCCCACAGAGCATCTGAACGACTCTGCATGAAGGTTTCCATTCCAGCTGCTGCCTCCCCGCCAGAAAGATATGCCTCAAGGTTGGACAAGATAGCATGTTCTAGATCAGTGATCCTCAACAGGGGTACTTTTTCTTTCCAGAGGACATTTGAAAATGTGTGGAGACATTTCTGAGTGACACGATCTGGGGAGGCACGGTTGACATCTAGTGGGTAGAGATCCAGAGATGCTGCTGAACTTTCTACAAGACACAGGACTGCCCCTCCCCCAGCCTTCAACAAAGAATGATTTGACTCCAAATAGTAATAGTGCAAGGGCTGATCTAGAGCCACAGCATAAAGGAAGGAGCATAAGTTTTTCACATATTAAAGATAAGAAAGAGATGGAGAGGGAGAAGGGGAGTGAGAGAGAGGGAGAGAGTGAAGGAGGGAGGGTGTGAGAGAGAGAGAGAGAGAGAGAGAGATGGGGTGGGTAGAGCATGTTGGGAGCCCCAAAGACTTAGAAATCTCAGTTCCCCCACTTCCTGCATAACCTTGGCAAGTCACTTGCCCTCTCTGAATCTCATTTTTCACATCTGTGCCGTAGGGCTAATCATACGTTCTCATGGGACTGAGGTTAGGAAGGTGAGGTTTCAAGGATGTAATGCACAGAAAGTACTTGGTCTAGAGAAGAGCTCAGAAGGACTGAGGCTCACCTTCATCTCCTACCTCCTCTCCCGTGGCCTCCCTCTCCCTGGGATTCTCCACTTCATTTGCTGGAATATTGACCAGAGGAAGGCTGCTCCTATGGCTAAAGAGTATTGTTCAGACTGGGACCCTTTAGGGGTGCTGATAACCATGCCAGGACAGTCGTCATCTGGGGCTTTCTCGAGCATACTAGGGTGTTTGGGCACCTGCCTATGGCAAGAGGCAGGTCCCTAAAGTCCCAGCAGAGAGCAGGGCCCAAGGGTGGGAGGACTGAGCAAACCTCTTATCAGCTCCACTCTCCCGCCCCCCAGCCCAAGCCTGGGGCAATCGTCCTGGCTTCTTCCCACTTCCCCAAAAGCCCAGTATAAGGGTGGCCTCTGGCACCCAGCAGCCAGAGGCACTGAGAGTGGGGGCTCCAGACTCTGGGGACGTAAGTGCCCGCTCGGCTGCCCGGGAAGGAGAGGTCCAGGGCTGGGGGAAGCAGGACCCTATATGGCAAACATCCTGGAGGCCTCTCCTTAGGACCATAATGGCCACTATCCTTCCCCTTTTACCCCCAGTGTGAGTGAAATTGGCCCTCAGTGTGAGCAGACCTGTTCCCATGGCGGCTAGCATCTGAGCTGAGTGCTGCCCCAGGGAACAGTGATGGAGCTCTCAGGAAAAAGCATCTTTTGTACTTGAGCGGACAACCCCCTGTTCTTTTCTTGATTCTCCAGCTCAGGGTCTGTTCAGTCGGGGAGAAGGAAGCGCTCTTGTTTGCCCTTTAATCCACCAGTTAAGCAAACACTGCATCTCCACTGTGTGCCAGGGGCCGTGCAGACACGTGAGAAGTCCCCAAGGAGGGAAGGTGAAGTTGTGTGCCTGTCACAAGACTGAAGGGATATGAAATGCTCCCTGCTTCTGCCCCTTCTCCTGCTGGGGACAGTTTCTGCTCTTTATCTGGGTAAGTCCTCCTCTTCCCTCCTCATCCATTTTTCTCTTTTCTCTTCTTTCCTGCATCCGTTTTTGCTCTTGTGGGCCAGGGCCACAGCCTCTCCTCTTCAGTTGACCCAGCCCACCTCTAGTTAGATTTCTCCTGGACTCAGAACTGTGACCTGAACTTTCCTGAAGGAAAAACCCCCACCTGTGAAGATGAGGGCTTCTCACAGGTGCTGCCTCCCACTCCCAAAATACCCCACATGCGGTGTCAGCCAAGTTCTCATGCCTTTGGGTGTGTGATGCAAGAATTCTGGCTTGCCCAACCCCCAAGGGGTCCTTCCCGTCTTGGTTCCAGATGGCGTCCCTAGGAAGGCTGAGTGGGGCCATCAGAGCTGTCCGTGGTCCTGGAAGAACAGAGAGCCCGGCCTGATGGCAGGTTACCTCTTCTTTCCAGAGAATGCTGCCTCCCATCTGGGCAGCAGAGAGACACAGGCTGACCTGAGCCAGGATCTGGAAGGTTCGGGGGAACAGGAGGGAGAGCTGGCCCTGAATTATGGAGCGCTTGAGTCAGAGGGAGAGGACGCTGTGGCTTCCAGCTATCAAGATGCGTTTGAGGATGAGGGGGCCATGGAGTCAGACCCAGCTGCCCTGGACAAGGATTTGCAGTGCCCTAAGGAAGAGGACACAGTTCAGCTTCCAGGCAGCCCTGGGTGCAAGACCAGCCGCTTCCTGGTGGTGCGGACCCCGAGCAAGTTTTGGGATGCTCAGGTAAATGGCAGGGAGGCTACTATGGGGGACCAGGTGGAGGAGACAAGAGTGGAGCCAACCTTCTATTCCCTATCATTTGGACTAATGGCTCTCCAGGCCGAGTATGCATCAGAGTCTCCTAGAAGTCTCGTTAAAACACAGATTTCTGGGCCCCATCTCCTCAATTTCTGATTTAGCAAGTCTGGGGCTTAAGAGTTTGCATTTATAACAAATTCACAGGTGGTTATATTGTCGGTCGGGAGACCGCACTTTGAGAACCACTGGTTTAGATAAAAAGCTTTGGTATAAGATATGCCTGTGCTAAATCCTGGCTTTGCTTGTCGCCAGCCATTTTATTTGGGCAAGTCGCTTCACCTCTCAGGGCTCCTGTATCTTCATTTGTAAAACGGAGGTGTATGGTACCACCGCTTAGAGTTGTGGTGAGGATTTAAATAATACATGGAAAGTATTTAGAATAGTCCCTGGGTCATTGTAAACTCTCAGGGAATGGTGGCTGTAGTTATTCTGAGTATTATTATTCTTTTCTGCAAGAAGTTCCTGACACCAGATAAAGGAACAAGAGACAGGATTCAGGGGGGCAATAGATCCCTGATTTCTGACTTGGAAAGGGATGAGGGGGTCTCTCCTGGAGACTCAGGGACTTGAGAGAAAACAGTGGATTTTCTACCCCACCTCTTCTCTCTGCAGGATACATGCAGGAGGTGCTACCGAGGCAACCTCGTCTCCATCCACAACTACAGTTTCAACTATCGCATCCAGAGCGGGGTCAGTAGCATTAACCAAGGACAGGTCTGGATTGGAGGCTACAAGTGCTGGGTAAGCGAGGGGCCAACTCCCAGGTACACGAAGGTCTTTCTGATTGCCTCAAGGGACCACCTGCTGGCATTAAGACTCATCCAGCAGCTGAAGCTGGCTCATATCGGCTTAGGAGAACTGATGATTGAGTGCCTCTCTTCCTAACTCCATGTTCAGTGGCTTCATGCTTGTAGCTTGAAAGCTGCCATGGTGGATGTATTTACACCAAGGAAATTGACAATTATTACAAATCAGGTTTCTTTCTTCCCTCTAGCCTCTCACCTTCCCCCAAAGCTGGTTGTTAAACGTTTACCAGCACACTCCTGGCGTCAGGAGATAGATTCTATATCTAGTTTGGTCCCTTACGAGCTGAATGACTACCTCCAAATTTCAGTTTCCCCATCTCTAAAGTGGGGTCCTTCTCTCAGAGTGGCCTTGGGATTGTGGACAAATAAGGGCCATTATATTTGCTACTCAAGTGTGGTTCACGGACAAGCAGCATCAACATCACCCGGTAGCTCATTAGACATGCACGATCTTGGGCCCCGTCCCAGAACTCCTGAATCAGAATCTGCATTTTTCACTAGATCCCTAGGAGATCTGTGTGCACAGTGAAGTTTGAGAAGTGTGATAGCCGGAAGTGATGCTTGCTCTTCCATTGCCATTGCCTGCGAACCCTCAGGGATGGGTCTCAACGGTATCCTAGCCAGGTGGGCAGTGAGAGGAGATTATATATACAGTGTTCAGGAAGGGATACTCAGTGGGCTTTCCGGAGACCCAGAATCTGTCTGTCTCTCTGGACCTCTGCCCTCTGACCCAGCCTCTCTCTTCTCTAGTTCACGTGGGGCAACAATTTTCGCTGGACTAATGGCAGTAGCTGGAACTTTAGTTACTGGGCCTCAGAGCAACCTCGGAATGGGAGTGGCCGTTGTGTGGCCCTGCGCACCAAAGGTGAGGGGGCCCGGGCACCAGGACAAGGGGAAGGGGTGGCAAGGTGGACTCCCACACATGTCCCTTTGAGCTGCCTGAACACACCTCCCCAAACCCACACCCTCCCTCCAACTGGAGAACCAATGTCCCTGTCTGTGAGGAGGGCTGATAGGTAGGGATGCCTCAGAGCAAAACCAGGTGATGAGGCTCCCGGTCCAGGGGCTAGATGGGGACTCCCCATCCTCCCAGGCAAAGCTAGGCTCAGGGCCTGGGGACTCCTTTCCTTCCTCTGATATGATGGCGACAAGGAGTGAATATGGGACAGATGGGAGGAACAGATGTGAATGTAAGGTGTGGATGACGGATGAGGTGAAGATGCGGGAATTAAGGATGGCTGACTTTGCCTGCTTTGAACAGCACGGCTGCCAGATGTGAGGGAACTTATTACAGTGGCTGGACCATACGGGTTAGAGTAAGATGGCTGAGATTCACACCCCAGCTTTGCCACTTGCCAGCTGAGACACGGGCAAGTTATCACTCCCACTAAGCCTCAGTTTCCTCATCTGTGAAACGGGAGCGATGATAGCACCGACCTCTTGGAGAGTCGTTGTGAGGATTAAACGATAGCCCATGTAAAGCACTGAGCACATTGCCTCTGCAAGGGAAGAGATCAATGGCTAGTCCGGATGTGTGGGAAACCTGTGGCCATCGGATCATGACTACGGCAGGCAAAGATGACATATGAGGTACCTGAGGAGGGGACGAGGGAGCACAGGCCACACTCAGGTGGGCAGCTGACATCACTGTGCTCTCTACCGCTAGGGGGTCGGTGGCAACGAGCTCCATGCAAAAGACGTCTGCCCTTCGTCTGCGCCTTCTAAGCCAGAGGCACGGAGATCCTCCCTTCACGCCCTCCTGGTGGCCTCTGTCCTACCCTTGGCACTTGTCCCCAGCCTCTCCGGATCATAAAGTCAGACTTCCAACAGCATCTCCTGACTCTTGTTTCTTCATTGAGCACTTCAGAGGAGTTGGACTCTGGGTTGGAAAATCCTGGAAGCATTCACTCCGGTTTCGTGGGGAGTGGAGTGGGACTTTAAGGAAAGTAAAAGATGTTGGAGTAGGGCGCCGGATCGGGGCGGGGGTGTGGGGGGGTGCGGGGCGCCGGGGTGTGTCTGCAGCGCCACCTGGGGGCGGAGCGCGTACCGGGAGGCGGTCCTTTTCGTTCCGGCTCTGAGGATTCCCCCCACCCCACCCCGCGCGCCCCACCTGCCCCAGGTCCAGGGAGGAAGAACTCCTTTGGTGAGGGGGTGGGGAACTGACCCTGTTGCTCTGTTTGGATTCTGTAAGGTGTGCGGGGCGGGGTGGGATTGGCGGCTTTCCAAAATGGAGGCTCTGTGGCCGATTCAAGAATTGGATGGACCATTGAGGTCCCACCTGGGGTAACCACGTAGGAGGGAAGAGAAAGTGGTCTCTCGGGGCAGCCGGCTTCTCGAGACCTGTGTCTTTTTCACTTATGATAATGGCCCCTATTTTCCACTCTCCCAGCCACCTGTGTGTGAGTTCAGAGGCCCCAACTTCTTCTGAGATGGTTCCCCACCCCATTCCCAGGAGGGTGGCTGTCCTCCTCACTGGGCCCCGAATCCTTCATCACCTCCCCGGTCCCCAGCCTATCCCCCCTCCCTAGAGGGGCCGCATTCTCAGGAGGGAGCTGCCTCTCATCCCAGGGCCTTTTTAAAAAAACAATTATTTTTTTTTAACTTTTATTTTTGGCTGAGTTGGGTCTTCGTTGCTGCGCGAGGCCGTTCTCTGGTTGCAGCGAGCAGGGGCTACTCTTCATTGCGGTGCGCGGGCTTCTCAGGCTCTAGGCGCGTGGGCTTCAGTAGTTGTGGCACACGAGCTCTAGAACGCAGGCTCAGTAGTTGTGGCGCACGGGCTTAGTTGCCCTGCGGCATGTGGGATCTTCCCAGGCCAGGGCTCGAACCCGTGTGCCCTGCATTGGCCGGCGGGTTCTTAACCACTGCGCCAACAGGGAAGCCCCTCATCCCAGGGCCTTGGGGCCAAAGTCAGGGCATCTGTAGCTGTGTGGCTCCAATACTGGTTCTACAGTCCCAGGTCTCCTCTGCTTCTCCCATTTTCTCAGATCCTGGGGACATTGAGAGAGAACACCGTTGCTGCTCTTAACTTTGTTCCAGGCTGGGCTCCAGGAAGGATCTGGGCTTGATGAAGCGAGAAACTCAGACTGGAAACTGGGTATTCGGAGGACAGAGAGCCCCGGGTTGTGAGAGAGAGAGAGGGATAGAAAGAGAGACTTCTTGGGGGTGTAGTTCTACATGGGGCACAGGGAGAATGTACAAGTATTTCTGGGGGCGCACACATACCCGTGTGTATATGGATCTTGGTGTGCACAAGAGTCAGGCTTTGGATACCTGTGTGTATGTGAATCTATATCTGTAAATATGCATAAATCTGTGTGTGAGTCAGCGTGTGTTTATGTGTTGTGCGCACGTTTTATAATCTCTGTTTATGGATACGCCTGTATGTCCGTGTCCATCTTTGAGCGTGTGTATCTGTGTAGCTTTGTACCTTATACTCCTGAATCTGTATATGCATACATATGTGTGTACCGCTGTGTCTTTGGCCAGTATCTTTGGGAGTATGTGTACCTATCAGTGTGTCTGAGCATATCTGTGTACAGGTCTACCTTTGTGCATGTATGTGTGTGTGTATCTGTACAGCTATCTGATGAAATGTGGAGTTTTTTTTTTAATAGATCTTTATTGGCGTTTACTTGCTTCACAATACTGCGTTAGTTTCTGTTGTACACCAAAGTGACTCAGTCATATGCATACACATGTCCCCATATCCCCTCCCTCATGAGCCTCCCTCCCACCCTCCCTATCCCACCCCTCTAGGTCATCGTAAAGCACTGAGCTGATCTCCCTGTGCTATGCGGCTGCTTCCCACCAGCTAACTATTTTACATTCGGTAGTGTATATATGTCGCTACTACTCTCACTTAGCCCCAGCTTCCCCCTCCCACCCCATGTCATCAAGTCCATTCTCTATGTCTACATCTTTTTTTTTTTTTGATTCCATATATATGTGTTAGCATACGGTATTTGTTTTTCTCTTTCTGACTTACTTCACTCTGTATGACAGACTCTAGGTCCATCCACCTCACTACAAATAACTCGATTTCGTTTCTTTTCATGGCCGAGTAATATCCCATGGTATATATGTGCCACATCTTCTTCATCCATTCATGTGTCAATGGACACTTAGGTTGCTTCCACGTCCTGGCTATTGTATAGTGCCGCAATGAACACTGTGGTACGTGAGTCTTTGAATTATGGTTTTCTCAGGGTATATGCCCAGTAGTGGGATTGCTGGGTCATATGGTAGTTCTATTTTTAGTTTTTTAAGGAACCTCCATACTGTTCTCCATAGTGCTTGTAGCAATTTACATTCCCACCAGATGTGGAGTTTTGGGAACAGAAAATCCAGTTTTGCCAGATGTGCTTTGTTTCTAAAGATGCTGGAGTTGATGGAGCAGGACAGGATCGGAGAACCCCAGGGGAAGTGGCTGGTGGTGAAGCAGCAGGGTTGAGCCCCTCGAACATGAGCAGGGCTCTGGCAACAGGAGGAGGGGCCTTGACATTGCTATGAACCTCACCTGTGCTGGGCCCCGGGAACTGCCTCTAGGTGAGGCCTGTCCTCAGTAGACTCTATCCATCTGCCTTGGATAGAGATTGGGTCAGGGAGCTCCTAATCACAGCATGTCAGTCTCCCCAAGGGCATGGAACGGGAGCTGCCTTGAGGTCAGGCCCCTACCCACGTCCCCGCACTGTGTACTGCAACAAGCTAATCTTGATGCTGTACTTCTAAAAGAAGCAGAAGCAGTGGGGGGTGGGAAGGATGAGCTCTGCACAGGTAGCTCTGGGACTGGTATTTCTGGGAATTGCTGAATGGCAAGCCCCCTCTTATCAGCCTCCACTTATCTCCTTGGTGCGGAATGGGCTCTAGCTAATCCCAGTAACCAAATATACTGCCAGCCAAGGCCAGAGGTAGAGGGAGGGAGGAGAAAGGGGTGGGGTAGGGTGGTGCTCAGACCCTTCCAGACTGAAGCTTGCTTGAGGCAGGCCAGGGTAGAAAAGATGTCCTTCAAATATCCAGTGCTGTCTGTTAGTGGGCCTCAGCTTCAACCATTATATATTCTTTCCTTTGGCTGTTTAAGGCCTTTCAGACTTGAAGCCCTTGATTAAAAAGCAAATATTCTTAGGACAAGAAACTCCTGAGTGTGTTGTCTATTAATACCTCTGGAAGATTGATTGGTAACTTGCCGAGAACAAGGTTTTGTGAGGAGGAACACAGAAGGGAAAAATGTGTGTAACTGTTAGTGTGCATGGGCGGGGGGTTGTGGAGAAGAAAAGCTATTAAAAAGGAGATAATGAAGCAGAGAGTGCTGTGCTCACAGTTTTCTCTTCCTGGGGACCTAGGAAGACTATATTCCCCAGTATTCCTTGCTCTGGAATAAACCTGGGCTCTGCAGCATGATACTGAGTCTGGCCAGTGCAACGTGGTTGGATGTGATATAAACGCCAGACCTGGCCTTTATATGATCCCCTATGATCATCCATGATCCTCCAGTTCTCACTTTCCTTGCCACAGTGACGTGGGGGTCCATGTATCTCAGATGGCATAGCTGCCAGGTGGAAGGGGCTGACTGACCTACGTTGTTGTATTAAATCCTGAGATTTCACAATTAACTTGTTACTGCACCAAAATCTGCTTTGGCCTAACACATGTAGAAAAGAGGGTGCCGACAGGTTTCTTAGTTTTTCCCAGGCAGGACAGGATCGGAGAACGTCCTGTCTCAAGATACGGCCCAGCAGTCAAGATCCCAGACTCTGGAGTCATAACGGTCTGGGTTCAAGTCCCAGCTCTACCACTTCAGTTTTAAAACCTTACTCAGCCTCAGTCTCTTCTCTAAAATGAGGGTTGAATGAAACAATGCCTGTCATACATTTAACTCATCGCTTGGCGAACGTCAGCTTTGATGCTGAGCTGTTAGGAATGAGCGTGGGTTTCAGGTCAAATGTCCACGCATCGCAAATTTCTTCTTCTATTTCTAGGATTAACGACAAACCATAGCAAGCTTACCGGGGTTGGCGTGAGGGGTCACGTGATTGTGTTGGTGATCGTGCTGAGTACACGTGACGCAGCGGAGGTGAGTTAGTTACTGGTATTACTACTGAGATCAGCCCTAAGTCTTGCACAGGGAGCCGTGACCTAGTTCAGCCGCGGGGAAGACAACATCGGGCTCACACGTCCAGGAGCTCAGGCTGGGGATGGGCTGGCAGTCTCAGGACGGGCTGATGCGCCCGTACGAGGACCACCCCAGTCTGGAGGAAAGGGTCCCTGCGGGACAGAGCTGCCTCTGTCTCCTCCTCAGAGAGCATCCCTGTGACCCCAGCCTCAGCCCATCCTCCCGAGAGCTGGATTCACTGGGGCTCCTGGTGGGAGAGCTCAGCACTGCCTTCACTGATGTCTCTGCTGGTCAGATGTCTGGATGCTGCCTGATTCCCTAGGCCACCCGTGGGGAGGTGTTACCCCATCCTCTTGAGGATGGGGCTGGGGGTGAAGGCAGAGTGGAGAAAGGGGTGATGGGCCTCATGTGGCATCATCTCACCGCTTCTCTCCCTGGGGTGGGGGATCAGAGGGGTTGGGCCTTCCTGAACTACCCCCCAAGCTGCCCTGCGCCTTCTGTAGAGGGGCCAGCCCTCCATGTACAGTTAAGCTGGTCTCTGCTAAGGCCTGCGAGCCAACCTTTCCAAGGCATTTACCATGAAGCTAGTGAAACTTACACTCCAGGGCCACTCACCTGCCTGAGCCTCTTCTAATCCTAAAAGATGGCCCACGTTGCATATGCTTCAGGCTTCATAAAACCTGGATCTGCTCCTGATCTCTGCCCTGGTGAGATTTCTGGGCCTCCACTGTGGAAGAGCCCAGAAGGGGAGGGGGCGTCGGGGCAAAGGAAGACGGGGTGGGCTTGGCGTGCTCTCAGCAGCCTTCCCAGCTGCCTGTTCCTTCCTCCTTCCCTGAGTGGCGGGACACCTGGTTCTCTTTGGGCCACTAACTGTGTGACACTGGACGAGTCATTTTCCCTCTCTGGCCTCAGTTTGCTCATCTGTAAACAAGAGAATCAGACGAGATGGTTCCTAAAGCCCCTTTGGTTTCTGCCATTAGAGAACCGACCACCTCATTAGGGCCCCGCGGGGACTGGCCTGCTGACCGGCTGCTCGCGGGGCGTTGGGTCTCACCGGACCTTTCCGTCAACGTGTTGGAAGAGACTTGCTGATCTCCTGGAACAGGGCACCAGGTTGGGGAATCCCGTCCCGCCCTGGGGGAGCCTAATGGGGCTCCCGGAGTGAGGGGCCTGGAATATGTATGAGCACGTGGAGGTCCCAGAGAAATGAGAATGGGCTCTTCTCTCGCCTGGGGAGAGGGAAGGAAGAATTCACTGACAGTTACGCCTCCTATTCCCTTCTGAATTTGGGACCCACCCAAGTCAGAGAGAGACCCCGCACCCCAGTCCTACTGGTCTCCCCTAAAACGGGGCCTGCCTGCGTTCCTGGGGACAGCATGGGGCTTACTCTTGACTAAGCTGAAACTAATCACGGTCAAGGTGGAGGAGACTGAAGCAGCAGGGCAGACGCTCCCCGGGGGTTCATTCTTTTCTTGTGGGGTGTGGGCAGTGGAGTTAGGCAGACGTGGGTCCAAATCCCAGCTCTCTCGCTTCCTGGCTGGGTGGCCTGGGGCAAACGACTCAGTCTCTCTGAGCCTCAGTGTGTCTTCAAAATAGGGAAGCTAATATCTACCTCGTAGGATTATTCTAAGGATTAAATGAGATAATGTGTGTGAAAGTGTCTGGCATTTGGGAGGCCCTTGTGGCCACTAGTTATTCCTATTATTAGCTCTACTCTTCAGAAGGGGATGACTCATACCACTGCCCTGGGGGTTCTGGGAAGCACAGAGGGGTGAGGCGAGGGGTGAAGGTGAGACTGAGGTCTTAGTGGGAACAGGACGTGTCTTAGAGCAGTGGGAGGGCCAGACACCTGGTCCCGGCTGTGGCCTCAAGGGGTGAGCAGCAAAAATGAGAGCCTCTCCCCTCTCCCATCCCCATTGCCCAGGTGGGACCCTCTGTTGGGAGGCCTGGAGCCCAAGGGTGAGAGTGGGGCCCACAGAAGAGGCCCTAGTGGCCAATGGAGTAGGCGCCTGAGTCCGTGGACTGCTTCTCCTCTGTGGTCTGGTCGCTGGGGTACACGGGGTTGGCCGAGGCCATGACCTTCAGCGTGGTCTCATTCACCTGCGGGCAGAAGGGCTGGCATGATCGTGCTCTGACTGTGGGCAGGGTCCTCCTATGGGCCCCCGTGGGACAGACTCAGCCTTTGGGGCTCGCAGCCCGGTTATAGGGGAGCTAGAGCGAGTCTGTGACCCCAAGACTCTTCCCATGCACCTCAAGGGCAAACAGACCTGAGCCAACCAGTAGCAGGATTTGTCCCTCCCCAAAGCAGAGAGGGGACAGTGAGTGGATGCAGACGATGACCACAGAGCCCACTCTTGGCCGGAGCCCCTCTTGTCGGGATCCCCAGTACGCACTGAGGCCCCCAGGAGGTGGGCCCCTGAGAGTCTGGGCTCCGGCTCCCCTCCCTGCCCCGTTCCTCTGCCTCTCGCGGGCGCACCCCACCCTCCCCGACTCACCTCCTCAAACTTCTTGGCTTTGTACTGGTCGGCCCCCTTGAGGAAGTTTAGCAGGATGATGTCGCAGAGGACAGTCCCCTGGAGGTGGAGAGCAGGGCGGCTCAGCGGGGCAGCGCGGCGGGAAGCACGGGCGGCAGGCGGGACTGCCCTTGGGGTCGGGGTGAGTCCTCCAGAGACACCTGACTGATGGTTCCTCTTAGGAAAACATCGAGGGGCCTTGCAGAATATCTCCAGAACCCACCTCCCCAGCTCCTGGGGTGAGCCCAGACCAGACTGCAGAGGGAGGACTTGGTGGGAGAAGCAGAGGGACCGCAGGGGTCCAAGTCCCTGGGGAAGGGGCTCTGTCCCCACCTTGCCAGCTGGGCTCTGTTCCTCGACCGGGCTCTCAGGTCTGGGAACCCTGGAGTCTCCTCGCCCCCCTACACAGTGGCGAACGGGGACTCTGTAGCAGGTGGGGGGCTGCCGTGGAGTGAGTGAGCTCTCCAGGACTGGAGATGTTCACGCAAGGGCTGGCCCAGCAGGGAGGTGAGGGCAAGAGGTTGGGCTCACGGTCTGGGAAGGAGAGGGTCACCGCTTGCCCAAACCCTGCCAGCCTGGGCCGCACACTGAGTGGCCTCCAGACTGAACCCAGAGGGGCTGCACTCACCACTCCCACAGAGGTGAAGGCTGCCACGGAGCTGATGATCGTGGGAATGATGTCAAACTTGCCAGCCTGTGTGCGCAAAGACCCAGGTGAGTGGGCACAGCTCCAACAGGGCCGGGGCGAGGCCCGACGTGGAGCTTGGACCCCCAGCCGGGAAGACCCTGGAGCCTGCAGGGCTCTTGGTACATCCGCAGGCCTCACCTGCTGTGGACATGTGACCAGCGAGGGTCTCAGAGCTGGCCAGTGGCAGGGCCCTGCCCCCAGAGGAGCCTCTTTAGGGCCCGGGAGGGGTCCAGGTTTCCTCCCCTATCCCCCGCGTCTGCCTGGCCCAGGACTCACGTTTCCATACACCAGCACGTCGAAGCGGATGCCGAAAGCCTTCAGAAGCGTGCGGTACTCACTGCCGTTCTCTGTCTTGTAGTACTTGGCAAACCTGGAGGCCAGAGGGGAAGGTGGGTCCCGCTGTGGGCTCCTGTCTCTCTTGCCTGAAATTCAGGGGCCTCTAGAGCCCTATGACCCTCACCTACCGAGCAACCCTTACTGATGGTTTGGTGGGACACCTGCCGTGGTCCTCCCTGTGTGGTGAGCTGAACCCCTCCCTGCACAGGCGTCACCTTGGGGGTTTGTTAGTAAGGCAGATTTCCAGGCCCCACCCTGAACCCGTGGAATCAGCATCTCTGTGGGTGGAGCCCAGGACTCTGTCTTTTAAATAACGTCCCTAAATGATTCTGAGGTGTATGGAAGTTGGAGCCCAGCTGGACTCCAAGCTTCTTCAGTTCCTTTGTTTGGGTATCCCAGGGCCCGGCAGGGGCTCCCCTCTCCACAGGCTTCTCAGCCTACTTGGGTTCAAAGCCTGGTTCTGCCACTTGTCAGCTGTGCAACTTGGGCCAGTTGCTTAACCTCTCTGACACTCGATTTCCTCATTTGTGAGTGGGAATAATACAGAAGTCCCGCTTCAAAGAGTTGCCGTGAAAATTGAATGAAACCACGTGTGTCAGGGCTTTAGAACAGCGTCTGGAACAAAGTAAGCACCCAGGAAATGCTCACTGGTGTTGATACTGCTGAAAAACTACGCTGATTTCTAGAGCAGTTTACAGAGCAGTTTTAAAAAGTGTCTTTAGACACCTCATCTCACAAACTTGTGGGTTAGGGATGTGACTGCTCTGTTTTTCACATGAGGCTCCAGGGGTTAAGTGACTGGTCCAGGGTTACCAACTGGCTGAGACCTGGTGCTGGATTTCCTCCAGTTCAAGAATTTGTCCTCTGTACCTTCTCTGCCTGGGCTGCTGGCTGCCAGGAACCGTGCTGGAGACTGATAAGAATGATCGCATTTAATTCTCACCAAACACAGTGAGGTGGGTGTTCATACCCCCATTTGGAAGATGCCTGTGGGGTGAAGGGACCCGCCTGTAGTCTCACAGTCAGTAAGGATTCGAATTGCATTTGGCTTTTGGCTTCTAAAGCCAGTGCGTTTCCCCTTACACGGCTCTGCCCACCACGGGCAAAACTCTAACGGTAGCAAAGTGCAGTCTCTTTGGGCTACTGTCCCAAAGCTGTAACACAGGCTACTGATGCCAGCATCCCAGGAAAATGGTGAGGATTAAGTGAGAGGATGGTCGAGAACGAACTCAGAAACCTCTGCAACTGTGTGGCGTCGACATCGGTCTCATTCGGTGCCTCCCTTTCAGTGTTTCCACTCCCCAGAGATCCCAGGCCAGTCCCAGGCCTCTCCCAACACAAAGAGGGAGTCTGAGAAACTCCTTCCCTGGAAGTGTTCCGTGATTGACGTGACGCCCCTCCCAGGGATGTCTGCCTTCCAAACTGTCCGGCAGGGAGAATGAAGTGCTGAGCCCAAGGGGATAAATAATGGAGAGCTCACGGGCAGGGGAGGAAGGTCATCTGTGGTGGGGAAGAGCCTCCTGAAACTGTAAGTATCGGCCACTGTCTGCTCTGGCTGCCAGGGAACTTTGGGGTCAGGCAGAAATGAGTTCAAATCCTGGCTGCACCACTTGCTGGCGGTGTGGGGCCTTTTAGGGGACTTAGCCCTCAGGGTTTGACTTCCCACGCCTATAAAATGGGGGTGCTCAGGCCCCCTTTGCAGGTCTGTTAGCGAGAAGGGTTGACCCCTGAGACCGGCCCTTCGAGGCAGGTGCTCTCCTGATTCCCATGTTGGACATTTTGCCCGCCCCTCCACACCCAGTCTCTGCCCTTCTCTGCGGGGGCCTGGGAGCCTCGTCTGCAAAGACTGCTTCCTTCCTGCCTTCTGGTTCCAGCTGGGTTCAGCCAGTGGGAGGCACCCACAGGAAACCAGACGGTGGGAGGGAAGAAGGGCGAGGGCTTTTCCTCTCCCAGTTCCTCTGCTGACTTCCGTCCCGAGGCCCAGAGCCTGTCGGGTGCACCCTCTCCAGTCCTGTGACTGCTCCCTCCCCTTGCCCTGCCGGCTTAGCTGGTAGCAGCCTTCCTGTGGTGGCCGCTCTGGTCCTTCCCCAGGCTCCTAGCTTCCTTTAAACTGCCTGCATCTTTGCACACAGTCGTCCTTTTTTTTTTTTTCTCCGGTATGCAGGCCTCTCACTGTTGTGGCCTCTCCCGTTGCGGAGCACAGGCTCCGGACTCACAGGCTCAGCGGCCATGGCTCACGGGCCCAGCCGCTCTGCGGCATGTGGGATCTTCCCGGACCGGGGCACGAACCCGCGTCCCCTGCATCGGCAGGCGGACTCTCAACCACTGCGCCACCAGGGAAGCCCTTACAGCCTTTTTAAGGCCTTAGTCAGGTAACAGGTGCTTTACTTGGGCACACGGCTACAGCCCTGCCCAGGCACAGGCAAGACAGAAGATGGGCCGCCCTCCCCCTGCACTCCTTCCTGACCCAGCTAAACCTCTCCAGGCCTGAGCTTCCTGTTCTGTAAAATGGGGATGGTAAGGGTCAGTGTCCTGGGAGGAAAGAGTCAGTGGTCTCAAAAGGGACGACTGCCTGAACTGGAATTTTGATCCACCCTTACAACTCCAAAATCTGTGCTCTTAACCCAGAACTGTCCTGCCTCTGAGCTCTAAGTGGCCATTAAGGACACAGGCAGCCCTCGTGCTGGATCTCAAAGCCCTTCTGCAGTCTGTGTTCTGTCTCACATCATGGGAGAATTCAGGGCCCTTGTCTGAGACGTGTGGCAACTGAGAGATGGGGACCAGGCAAGGGTGAGACGTGGGTCACAGATGCTAAGGGCCGGGCAGAGCCTGGGACTGTGGTCCTGAGGGCTACATCCCCAGCCTACGGCTGCAGCCATGGAAAATGCTCTGACATGGACCCGAACAAAAAGTCAGCATCCTGGGCACTGCCGTTCAAAGCAGGGCTGGCTAAATTTATCTTGGGAAGGAATGTGAAGGGAACAGGGAGAAAACCCAAAGCAGACTTGGTTTTCCTCCAGCACCTGCCTTCCAAGAGGCAATAAGCATGATAAGATCATATCTCACCACCCACACACCGTTGGAGGGGGTTTGGCAGCGACTGGTTCTCTACCCGGGAGGGCAGGAGGAGGGACAGCTCTTGGTGGGTGGGGGGAGGCCCCCGCTGCAGACAGGGGAAGGACCCAGACATCCTGACTTCTGCACTCAGTGTGGCCAGTGGCGATCACAGAATCTGGCCCAACCCTGTGGCAGAGATGGGCTTGGCATTCACCAGGGTCTGGGTTATCTTCTCTCCTGGCACCCGGCTGGACCATATTTCCCAGCCGCCTCGCATCTAACCTGGGCCCTGTGACTAGTTCTTGTCAATAGACTGTGAATGGAAGTGAGGTCTGTTACGTCTGGGCTGACGTGTGTTAGAGTTGTGTGCCTTCCTCATCCTCCCTTTCCTCGTGGCCAGGTGCTGTAGAGCCAGGGGAGAACTGAGGCCCTAGAGGAGACTGATCCACAGGTGGCAGGAGCTCAGATCCCTGAAGGACTGTACGGAGCTCCCCGCCCACCCTGACTCACAGGGCACTGTGCCATGAGCAAGACACAAACCTTTGTGCTGAGCCACTGAGATGGGGGGGCTGTTTGTTACGGCAGTTAGCAATATTTACGCCGACCATTACAAACTCTTATAATGTTATTGCTGAGAAGACTGAGGCTCAGGGAGAAGAAGTATTTGCTAAAGGACAAAGAATGAGTTAAAATTGGGAGTCATTCAACATTAGACAGAGAGAGGGTAAGGATACCACATTCCTAGGAATAAACCTTCTAAGAAAGTCCAGGAGGTCTGTGTGTGGGTCTATGGCTGTCTTTAACTAGCTTTCTGACCCCTGGCAAGTCACTCAACCTCTCTGAGCTTTTTACCTCGACTGATAAATGAGAGTAAAAAGAGCTACAGGAAGGATGAGACGAGATATAGTACGTGCCCAGATATAGTACGTGCTCAAGTCATGTCCCTTTCCCTTCTCATCCTGAGATCAAGGTAAAGTGAAATAATAGTATCTAGACTTGTCTGAACCCTTACACTCTCTGGCCTCCTGAGATAATAACACTAGTAACAATAATGGCCAACATACATTGAGTGCTTACTGTGTGCAAGGCACTGTGCTAAGTGCCCGACACCTACTAACCCATTTCATACACACAACCACCCCATGAAATCCAGTACTGCTGCAATTCCCATTTTACAGATGAAGAATCAGGATCAGAGACGTTATGCCACTTGTCTAAGGTCACACCACCAATAGTCAGTGAGTGGAGACGGGATTCAAAGCAGGGCAGTCCAGGTCTAGAGCCCACACTCTTAGCCAGTATCCTAGACTGTTTGTTGTTGTTGTTGCCTGGTTTCTGTTAGGTCCTGGCTAATTTCTTTCAAGTTCCCCAGCTGGGAGCCCCTTTTGCATTTGCAAAATGACCCAGAGTCATCAGGTGGGAGTAGGACAGAAAGCATAGGAGAGCCATGAAGTGTACGAAGAAGGACCCCAACCTCCTCATCTAAAAAGGGGAAGGGGCCTTCCTTGGCCTGGCTCACCTCTCTTTTGACGTGTTCCCTCTGTTCTCTCCTTATCGTCAATGAACTCTCTTGCAACAGGGGAAAAAAAAGGGGGGTGGGGGGAAGGGCTTGGAATTCCCTGGTGGTCCAGTGGTTAAGACTCGGTGCTTTCACTGCCGTGGGCCTGGGTTCGATCCCTCTTTGGGGAACTAAGATCCCATAAGCCACACAGCATGGCCAAATAAATAAATAAATAAAAGGGCTGAGCTACCCCATGCCTGGGCCCTGATTTCTCCCAAATCCTCCGATTTCTATCTCTCTGGCTTTGGTCTTCTCGTCTGGGAAGTAGAGTTGGTGAGAATGATACCTCCATTCAACACCTTGGCCTGGAATACCACCCTCCCCTCAACCTGGCTGGGTCCACCTTCCCAGCCTCATCTGCAGAACCCCTCTCACTGCACACACACCATGCTATCTGCTTCCTGTACTCCCCAAACACACCCCATAGACAGACTTCTGTGCCTTTGCCCATTCTGTTCCCCTCTCCTCCCCTCTTCCACCGTGCAAACGCCTATTCATCCATTAGGACCCAGCTCCATGGCCTCTCATTTTTTCCTACATTCAGCAGATCTTTGGAGCACCCTACCCTATGCCAGGCACGGTGCTAGGCACCGCTGATCCATTGACAAGCTCTGCTCTCATGCGAGGAAGAGAAATACGAATGAACCATGCAATCCCATAAATACGTAAAATTGGAAGTAACCCATAAATAGGTAAACTCGGACATGAGGGCTAGGAAGGAGAAGAGCGCCATTCTAGAGCACAGGTAGTCAAGACGCTGGATGGAGGCTGGAGGGTCAAGGTAGGCTTTGGTGGAAGTGCCGTGAAAGCTGAGACTTGAAGGATGGAGAGCTGAAAGGTAAGAAGGACAGAGCGGGGGCAGCTTTCCCGGCTGAGGGATCTGCAAGCCCTGTCAAGGGAAAGGATGTGGTGTTTTGAAGAAGCTCAGAGAGAGCCCTGGTGGGTGGAGGACAGAGCCAGATGGAAGTGGCCGTGGCGGGTACACCTGGCCCTGGCTGCCGCAGCCAGTGTGTGTCTCTCTTCCCACTTCCACGTTCAGGGACTTCATGCTTTAGCTTGAAATTGACCGTGGTGGAGTATTTCCACTACGGAAATCGGCAGGCCCTACAAATCAGCGCCCTTTTCTTTTTCTCCGGAGAGCCGGCTTACCAGTGTAGCCCTGGGGCTGTAAAGTCCTCCTAGGCTACCTTTCCTGTCTCTGCTGGGATCCAGGCCTCTACTCCAGTACCTGCCACACCAGACTGTAGTTAATAATTGGGACTATTGACTACAAGCTAGATCTCACTGTCTCTCTTTGCCCAAGGGCCTACCCAGCGCAGCAAGGAGTGGGGTAAATGCTTGCTGGAGGGATAAATGGATTTCGGAGATTCTCAACATCTCGCAGATGGAGCTTAGCGATGTCAGCCTCCAGGTTTCCTCCTAGTGACTCGGGCTTCTGCATTCCTCGCTGTTCTTCAGGTAGAGCTAGTACAAGGTGGTAACAAAGGCTGTTTCTCTCCCCAGCAGAAACATGTAGGTCTGGCAGCTGGCTGGGTGGGAAAGTAGGCGCTCTTGGTGGGAATAGCCCCTGCGGAGGGGAAATGGGGAAAAGGGTAGGGAGATAATACACGTGCAGCGCTTACTCCAGCTAAGCGCCAGGCCGGAGACCTCCACACCCATTATATCACCGAGGCCTGGTAACAACAGCTCCATGGCATACTTGCTGGCTTAGGGGCTCTGAAACGAGACAGTCCTGGGCTGGAATCCTGGCTTTGCCACTTGAATGAGCTACATAACCTGGGGCACAGTGCTTTATTTCTCTGAATCTCAGTTTCCCCCAGGTATGAAATGGAAATATAGCAACAGCTGCAGGCTTATTGGAGAGGATTCCATGAACTGCTGGAGGGGAAGGCTGAGCACAGCACCGGCTCGCAGTTTTCCCTGAATATTATCTATCACCATGAGGCAACGCTGTCCAGACTCTCCGGGCTGGAGGGAAGCACCACAGCTCTCCTCAGGCTACTGGGCCTGCAGGGGCACAGCTGGGATCTGAACTCAGGCCTCCTGAATCCTGTTCACCCGCTGCTCACCCACTGCTGCTTCCCTGAGAGAAGATCCAGAAAAGAGAGTTCACTGCAGCCTCAGCGGCGGGCAGGGAGCTTGTTCAGCTGGTGCCTGAGAGAACACCTCAGCTGTGGAGGAAAGCAGAGTGTGGCTCTGACTGTGATGATGCCAGAACTATCTGGGGAGAGATCAGAGCCCAGACACCGCCCAGACACCTGGGCAATTATTAAAGCAGTGGCTCCCGTGGAACTTCAAGGAGTCTGGATAAGAATAGCTGCAATAAAAAGCGCTATGTGGCTGACGGAAGAAGTGCTGAGCCAGGAAAGGGAAGGAAGCCTGGGGGCGGGGCGGCACTGGCAGGGATGGCCACTGGGGTTGGGAGGCCCCCTGAGCCCGGGTGTTTGAGTGAAGTGGGGACAGTCATCTGGTGCGCTGACTACCCTCCACGATCCCAACACCCAGTCTCTGATCGTGGGCCCCTGAAGGCTGACCTCTGCAGGCCACATTCCTGCCCCTCTTTGCCTCGGGTTTCTGGAGGGGTGCGTTGGTTACTGGGAAGCACTGGCCGGCACTGGCCGGGGATCAGAGGGTGGGAAGGAGAGAGGTGGGGTACTTATTCCACCTGCTGCTTCCCTGTGGTTCTGCCTGAGGCTGTATTGCTCTGTGGCTTCTCCTGCCAGGGACCCCAGCTCTCGGCCAGGCTCCCAGCCTTTCCACTGGCTGGGGGACTAGGGGTGGAAACAGCTCCCACGCTGTTAGGCCCTGTGTGTGAGTTTCTTCACAAACCCCAGCTGAGCCTGCTTTCCTACCAGGCCCCTCACTGAGATACCTGTTCTGTGACCAGACAGGAAGCCCCCAACACAGGACTGAATCGAACACTTCTGAGGCCTGACAGTACTGAGAAGCTTGTGTGTGTGTGTGTGTGTGTGTGTGTGTGTGCTATCTCTTGCCTCAAGCAGCAACACATAAAGAATGAGTAAGTTACAAAGTCAACTACCATAGTAAGTCACTTGTCAGAGGTATCGCTGCAGGGCAGCTTGGAAGCTACATTCCACTGTGATATATATCACAGGTCTAGAAATAAGAGTGCATGCTTCAGCAGCCCAAGTTTCCAGAGCCCTTCCCCAGATGCCCACATGCACTGATTCAGACTTTTAGAGCTTAGAGATGATCACCTTTAACCAACCCATTTTACAGAGGAGGAAACTAAGGCCCATGGAGGGAATGAGACTTGTCAAAAAAATCACACTGAGTTTTTGTGGCAAGGCCTGAACCATAGCCTGTGTCTCCTGACCCGCAGCCTGGACGCTGCTGTTTCACCTCTGCCTCATCTTAATTATTCTTGGCTCGCCCCAGCATCAAATGTTTTTTTGTATAAACATTTTTGTTATTTGGGTTCAGGTTTACCATCTCCACTAGATCAAAAATTCCTTGATCACAGGAACTGGTCCCGTTCATCTCCGGGTCAGCCGCGAAGCCCAGCACGTGATATAATTAGATGTTAAAAGAAATCCTCCAAGCCCTCCCCCACTTTAGCCATGAGAGGTTCCCTGCCGCTGCCTGCACACCTCCAGTGAGAGGGAGCCATTACCTGTGGGAGCAGCCCAATTCAGCTATGGACAGCTCCAACCCTTAGCAGCGCTTCCCCACGCTGAGCTGACATTTGTAATCGTCGGCAGTCAATAAGCTGAATGGAGAAGGGTTTTTATCACCACATTCAAATCCCTTGGAAGCTCTCAGACATCTGTTTAGAAACGATCCATCTCCCAAGAAGTGGTGGAAATTCCTTCCCAAAGCAGCGACGACACGTAACTGTTACAACAGCAACAAACTTGCGGGATCTGGGCTGGGCCTGCAAGGGAAAACTTGGGCCTGGAATCCAGGCGTCTAAGTGAGGGAGGTGGTGTTCTCAGCAAAGCTTTTGCCTGGTAGGAAGTAATTTTGCCAGCTGAAAAATACTTTTACAGTTGATTTTATACTGATGGGAAAATATCTCCTGGCAGGCTCACTGCATGGGGTTGAGGCAACATCCTTCCAGCAGGCGGGACTCTTCCCCTTCGAGAAGGGTCCCAATCTACAGTGATTTACTCATGTTCTAGGAATCTAATCCGCCTCAAAGGAAGACATTTAAAATACGGCTTGTTTGATCTTTTTTTAAAAATTGAACATATTACGATTTATCTTTAATGAGGCAGGGAAGGTTCAATGGACACAGAGCTAGAAGATATACCTGAGAGCCTGGTTTACTAGCTGTCTTATCCTTGGCAGCAATCTTTTTTTTGGCCTCAGTTTCTTCATCTGTAAAATGGAGGAACCATACCGGTCCTGCCAGGATACCTGTGGCTGTGAGCACATGCTCTGGAGCTAGCCTGCCAGGGTTTGAATTCCAGCTCCAGCACCATTTGCTGTGTGGTTTGGGGCAGATAAATGCAACCTCTGAGCCTCAGATTTCCAGCTCTAAAATTCTCCCTCTTTAGAGTCAATGGGATAATCCACAAAGAGCACTTGCTAAGTCCCAGGCTCACAGGTAAGCGCTCAGTGAGTGTTAGCCAATATCTTCTACCCATAAGGTTGGTGGTTGTGAAGATAGGGTAGACACGGAAGTTAGCAAGGGCTGAATAAGTTCAGGATTGCTCTAATTGCCTCGCCTCTCACCGTAAGCTAAAGAAAGTGAAGGGGAAAATGGATCAGGGAGAATTCAAGCAAGTATGCCCCATCCAAGAGGGCCTTCACGTGTTTCTGTGGAAATGATGGGAATGGCTGCACTTAACACATATTCTATGGCTTTTGAAAGGAGAAAAATCCAGATTGGAGAAAGAAGGATCAAAGCGAAGGGTGCAGCTCGATTCTGTCTCTGTCAGTTGGCCTGAGATCTTGCTGATCTGCCTGTTGCAACATGGAAGCAGAACACACGCCAGATTTCAGAGCTTCATGAAAGCTGCTGTGGGTACATTTCCAACACGAAACGATCACTAGAAACACCTACAGCACGAGGAACATCTAGCAGCTGAACGAGTGTTTTTTGTCCCAGACACCGAGAGAGGAAATCCAAAACTGCGTTGCCTTTTAGTAGCAAAGCTGTCTTAGGAACTCTCAGGGGAGGAACAAGAAATCAGACATCGCTAAATGCACCCTTTTTCTTCTCTCCTATCATTCCAGCAGTCAGGATGGGGGTGGGGAGGGGAGGCGGGTGGTATATCCCTTATAGCTGCTTTGCTTTTCTTGTTTTCTTTTTTGCGAGCAATGTGTCGGTGGAAGGTGTGCTAGGATCAATGGGTAGATCAGGTCCCTGGCTTTGAGGACCAGCGTTCCTCTTCATCAGGCCGTGTAACCTTGGGCAAGTCTCAAAATCTTTTTGAGCCTACCTTGGGGGTGAGGGGTAGACAACGAGCTATAAATCCTGTCGAAAATAGGTGTGAAAGGGCTTTGCAAACTTAACCCTAGGGGCTCTTAATCTGAGGTCCAGGGATAAGCTTTCAAAGGCCTTCAGAGTCCTGGAATTTTATGCTGCATGAATATAAATGCAGAGAAAAAAGATGGACAAACTGCCCAAGTGGTTAATTTCCTGCAAAAGGAGTAGGACTGGGGGAGGGAGGAGAGTTTTCATGTCGTTACTCTGTTTGGCTTGGATGTATTATTCAGAGAATGGATTTAATCTTATTTGTAGAAATAAAGTATCCTTCATAAAAATGAAATTGCCTGAAAAATTGCTCACGTGTGTGAACATGTGCATTTTTCTTGGGCAATCAGTGCTTTCACCAGGGGCATGAAGGGCTCAGAGACCTCAAATAGTTAGGGCAGGGCTGTGATATCACAAAGGAAAGTCGTCAAGACCTGTGCTGGGCGCAGAGCACAGGGAGATCAGCTAGGAGTTTTGTGAGCACCTAGAGGGGTGGGATAGGGAGGGTGGGGGGGAGGGAGACGCAAGAGGGAAGAGATATGGGAACATATGTATATGTGTAACTGATTCACTTTGTTATGAAGCAGAAACTAACACACCATTGTAAAGCAATTATACTCCAATAAAGATGTAAAAAAAAAAAAAAAAGACTTGTGCTGGGTATCTCCTCTGACCTTGCTCCCTCCCCTCTACCCCACACTTGGACAGTCACCAACGTCCTGTTACTGCCCCCAGACACTGCACTATCCTTTGTGGTTTCCCTATATCCTTTGAAACAGTCTCTGTATTCAACTCTCTTCAAATTACCCAGTTTGCATATGCCATCTGTTCCCTGCTGGGACCCTGACTGATACAGTATTTATTTATTTATTTATTTATTTTTGGCCGCGAGGCACGTGGGATCTTAGTTCCCCGAAGAGGAATCGAACCTGCGTCCCCTGCATTGGAAGCGCAGAGCCTTAACCACTGGACTGCCAGGGAAGTCCCCCGATACAGTATTTTAATAGACACACACACAGACGCACATGTATTCACTGACACACTCACACACACTCACCAACTCACACAACTGATGCACACACTCACACCCACACGTCCACACTCACTCACATATACTCATTCACAAACACACACACACCCACTCATGGGCAAATGCACACTCAGTACTCCCTCAGCAACACTGCCTGTTCCCAGCACTTTGGGGAATGCAGTGTTCTGGTTAAAGTCCTGCTCTCGTGAGCTAAGGGTGCACCAGCCATGCAGGAACCCTGCCTCTGGGGCCCGTCACCCTGCGCACCATGGAATTCGCGATTCTTGCCAGTTCTTATTTTTAGGAATGCTGCACTTTGTCTGGGACTAATGTGGATGAACCCACCAACTGCACACCCTCAAGGTACTTGGAAAGGTTAATTTAGATGGACAGCACCAGGTGTTGGGTGGGAGTTGAAAGGAGACACGTTTTAGTTCAATACGAGGTCACCTCTCCAATAACCGGAGCCGCCAATGATGGACAGACCTTTTCTGGGGCTGCACCTCCAAGAATGATGTAGGACTTGGGAGCAAATGACGTCCAAGGAGACTCTAAGGTGCACCCGTGACCTTGGGCTCATCATTTCCCCCTTTGGAGGGTCTGCTTCCTTATCTGCTAAATGACCGCCTTAGTCTAGGTCTCTTCCAGGGGTCTTTAACAGCTCTAAATTATCTGAGTCTCTGAGTCTGCAGGCAAAGATCCTCAGGGGTGGGGGCGGCATTTGGAAAGGAGCTGCAGACGTAATTAGTGATGGAAATGCGAGTCTCTAGCTGCCTCTGGATGTCAGAGTTTTCAGATTAAAACAAGGCTGAATCTTGGCTGAATGATTCCATTCCCTCCAGAGCAAATGGCAACAGCAGAACGTTGGGAAAAAAAAAAATCTGGCCTCGGTTGGAGAGGGAGAGGCAGATGAATTTGTTTGGGAGACAAAAGGCCCGGCAAGGAATGGTGCTTCCAGGAGCTGCTAGTCTTTTAGCCTCCCGGGACCTCAGATTCTTCGTCTTTAACTGGGGATGAAAGTATCAACCCCACTGCCTGTGTTTTTCTGAGGATAAACAAAAGCGAATGACCGTAGCCTTCCTATGGGGTGGAAAACAGCCAGGAAAATAGGTTTGCGTTCAGGCACCCGTGCTTGCTGGTTCTGTGACCCTGAGAGAATGACTTAACTCTCATGCCTCCATTTTCTCATCTGTGAAGTGGGGGGACGGAAGCTCCTCCTTGGCAGGGGTGAGGAACCTTGAGCCAGAGCACACGGAACACTTTGTACGTGGGGCGGCCAGTATCGGGCCTCTAGCAAGGAGCCTTGCGGGATTCTACGGAGCAGACACATTCTACCGCGTCATAGGAACCGCACCGCGGCTGCGCTGAGCCTGGCCATGACCCTTTTTCTCTTAACAGAGGATTCAGATGGGTGGCCTGGAGCCTCCCCAGCGGGGGATCTTAACTTAGTCTTGGGTGTCCGTGTGGTACCAGCAGCTTGAAGGCAACATGAGGTAGTGGGTGGTCACCCGGGGGAGGGATTTGAGGAAGCTTGGGTACAGCCCCCTGCTTGCCATGGCCACAGAGATTCTCCCACGCCCAGGCTACTCCTCGGGCCCTCTGGACACTCTTAAACCATAGGGTCAAACGCAGCAGCTTTGCCTCTTCATACTCCGGCCTGGAGGTTTCTGGTGAGGGGGGTCAGTCATCCAGGGCCCACACCTCTCAGATGGTTTCCTTTAGGCCCTCGGGAATTGAGCTTGCAGGGTCCTTAGGGACCCTCTGACCTGTCTCCCCAAATTTTCTCTCTCTCTTTTTTTTTTGGCCGCACTGCGCGGCATGTGGGATCTTAGTTCCCCGACCAGGGATCGAACCTGTGCCCCCTGCAGCGGAAGCACAGAGTCTTAACCACTGGACCACCAGGAAAGTCCCTGTCTCTCCAAATTTAACCCAAGCTTATTTAGGACCAAATCCATCTCCTGCTCTCCTGCTGTGCCTAGGGGTGATAGAGGGTAGAGGGTGGGGGCAGTGTGTGTGTGTGTGAGTGTGTGTGTGTGTGCGAGTGTGTGTGTGTGTGTGTGTGTGTCAGCCAAGCCACCACAAATTGGAAATAAGGAAGTCCAAACCAATTCTTCTTTAAATGAAAGACTTTGTTCTAAAGCTGTATGAGACCAAGAGTCGGGGTCTTCAAACTAGCCATATTCTTCATAAGCTCTCCTGCCAAATGAGTTATTTGGAAGGTTGAAGAATTCCCAATGGCCAGAGAGACGTTATGAAGATGAAAACTTGCATTTGAGATCACGAGGATTTTATTAATTTGTTACTATTTTAAGCCACCATACAAATATCCTTTGTATTGATTTCAGCGTGATGTACTGACTGAATAAATATGCCAGTTTCTGCCAGGGAGCTGAACAGTATTTTTAACCTACTTTAAAATATGTGTTGTTTCCTATGGGGTTTTTTTTTTTTAAGTTTAGAGTTGATTATGATAGCACTTTCAATTTTAAAAAATTCTTCTTTCCAGAGAATACACATATATTTTAAACTATTAAATATAAAGCTTAATGGGGCAGATAATTATTCTTTTAAACTACAAATAAAGGTGGGAAAAAAGGTGAAATGATTTTTTTTGCTTATGTTTACTATTATATTAGATAATACCACTATAACAAAGGAAATTTGAATATATAACTGAAATATATTCTTATACCTATTTTTTCCTGATACCTGCCTATTTACCTAATTTAGCCTGTTTAGTGTATATAACACTGTGTACGTAATCAGGGCTCTGCCAGAAACTTTAGGATCTTAAAAAATTAAGGAAAAAAACCTCCCGAGAGCTGAAGCTTTTCACACACTGGCTGATAGGCTCAAGATAATAAGGATACCATCACCATTTCATAGGTAAGGAAATGAGGATGGGAGAAGGTCAAAGGCTTTTCAAGGGCTTTCAGCTGTTTCCCAGTAGTTTACCCCAAGTTCTTCTCTTTCCCCTTCTTCAAAATGGGGAGAGGGATCCCTTATGTCTCAAGGCCATTGGGAATATAACTGAGATGATATTTAGAGACTGGCATGAGTTCTTGTTTGGAAAGGCACTGAAAAACTAACGGCCATTGTAATTGTTGTTTGTGACTCAGATGAAATCTCCTGGTTATGGAGAGAAATGCAAAATTTCCACCTTGTAAAATGATACCAATTAGCGCCCTTGCTTTGTGAAGTGAGAAACCTCAGAAAATTCAGGGACAGGAGACGAGTGGGACTACGTACAGCTTCAGAGCCGGAGCTAAGAATGGGCTCAGAATCACAGAACCCAGCATTTCAGGAGACCTGGTCTTGTACTCTAACTGCCGGCTGGGAGCATGAATCCTCCACACGGTCCCTCCCTGTGACGGGGAACTCACAGGATGGCCTGTCCGTCTCCGAGTGGCCGACTGCTGGAAAGTCCTTCCTAATTTTGAGCTGAAATCTGAGGGGGAGGAAGTGGGACCGTCTCTGCCCAGGATGTGTTGCTGCCTGAAGTGTCCTTCTCTAGGACAGCCCTGCCTCCTTCTCCCGAAGTCCCAGGGGGACGGGGGTTACCTGAAGTTGTAGCCTGGGGAGACGCTGCTCTTCTCAGAAACGCTGTCGAGCCGGGTGAAGGAATATTTGGGGATGCACTGGTCCCAAGCCTTGTCCAGGTCGCACACCCAGCCGATCTTAATGCCCAGAACTCCCCCCTGGGTGGAGAAAGGGGGCAGATGTGAGCCCTCCCACAGCCCCCGACTCCCGGTCCGCGGTCGGAGTGGAGTGGGTCCCGGTGCGGGGGGTGCATGTCACGACAAATGGACAAGTGATTTCTTTTCATTCTCCAGGTGGAGGACGGAGGTCGGGAGAAAGAAGAGTGGTCTGTCACACGCTGCTTCGTAAAGAAGTTCTGTAGTTAAGGGTGACCGCCCTTGAGCCTCTAAATCCTGTTTTTGGTGTCTTTAGTCCCTTAGCTACAACCCAGGAAAGTGCCCACAGATCCACTTTCCCACAGTGTAGACCTTCTTGGAGATCTGAGGCTTCTGCCTGCAGGTGAAGCATGACGACAGGAATGGGAAACTGAGGCTGGGCGGGAGGCAAGACCACTCAGGGCAGGGGTGGGTAGGACAGGCACAAAGCCGGTCGCAGGCCTGGGATGCCCCCACCAGGTGGCGCTGCGCCGCAGGCAGCTCCTCTTCCCCGGTAGTCGCTCCCCCTGCCCGAGGGCCCCCAGGCCAGGGAAGGGAAGAGTGGCTCGTTCCTCACCGTGCTGGCCAATTTGGCAAAATTCTGCCCCGCGAACTTGACCACATCTCCCACCCGCAAGATGGGGCAGAAGGGGGCCTTGTCAGGGTGGAAGCGGCATGTCTTCAGGTCGGTGGCAGTCAGGCTGGGAAGGAGGTTTCCCCTGGGGAGGAGAGGGCAAGGTGCAGGGTTAACGCGAGGACAGTCACGCTCGGATTTTCCTCTAGCCGTCCGGAGCCTCAGGGCCCCCGCTCTCTTGGCCACTCGCCTTCTCCCTTACCTCTGTCCCTACATCTTTCTGGCGATTACCCCTCCCTCCCGTAGAAGGTTCTGTGGGCTGGGGCTCCCAGAGGGCAGGAGTCTTTACCCATGGCCCCTCTGTTGTGCTCGCCTTGTGCTTTGCATGTGGCCGACACCCACCCAGGAGTCGCCAAATGGGGAAGTCACTGAAGAGGGGCTGAACTAAGAGAAAGGGGACACGCACACTGGGCTTGAGGTGGGGAGAAGAGAGATGGGAGGAGCGCCTCGGGCCCCACCTTTGGAGGCATCCGAGTTCCAGGCCCAGGTTCAGCTTGTCCCTCCCCTGCTCTGAGCAAAAGCCCCCGTGGGTCCCGAGCCCTGGGGCAGGAGGCTGGCAGAGAAACTGGCCCCAGGGTCCACCCTGGGGAGGTTGGGAATAGCAGCCCCGGGAAGCTGGGGGATGGGGGGGGAAGGGCGGGGTGGCAGCACTGCTTGTAGGTTTTAGGGAGGGAGCTTGAACTCACTTCTCAAAGTTGAAGAGGGGGAAGCGGATGCTGTTCTTGATGAAAATAGTGAAGTTCTCAGCTTCCATCATGACAGGCCTGTGGGCGAGAGCAGGAGGTCTTAGCGCCTTGGGAAGAAGAGGGGAAACAGGAGGAGCTTTCACCCCAGGGACCACCTTCCTGGGAGCATCTCCCAGTGGGCACGGCCAGCCCTGGGAGTGGACAGTCCTGGGGGTGCCCAGAGATGCAGAGCTCCCCCTGCTGGCAGAGCAGAGCTGGGCTGGGTCCTCTTCCCGCCTGCCCTCCTCGGGTCCTTACATCTCCACCGTGTCCACCTCGGCGGGGCACCAGCCCTGGGTCTCACAGGTCCGGAGCTCAGAGCTGTAGTTCACGCAGCGGCCCGTGAGGATCCCTGCGAGGGTGGAGCCAGAACTGCTAGGTGCACCCCTGGCCCTTCACCCCTTCCTCCCCCCACCCCTCCATCAGGGACGCACCCCCCACAACGCACACAGGGACCCTGCAGGTGGAGGTAGAGGACAGGCAGGGCCAGGGACTGGGGGTCTGTTAGCCCTGCAGGGCTCTCCCCTCCTCACTTCCTGAGCCCTAGACAAGCCAGAGGGAGGTGACAGCCCTCCCCTCACACGTTCCAAGCCCCAGGCTCCCTGAAGACCCCTTCACCGCTTGCTCTTTCTCGCCTCTGAGCCTTTGCTGCTTCTGTTGCTTCTGCCTAGAATGCCCTTTTTGAAGCTTCTCTCTCCTGCCAAATCCTACCCATCCTTTAGGGCCCATCTCTAGGAAGCCATTCGGGGTCACCCACCAGGAACCAATCTCTCTCCCTCCCCGCCCCCCACCCCCACCCCGGGGTCCCACGGTACCTCCGTGACAGCACTTGCCACCTCATGGCACACCTGTTTGCAGCACCACCCCTGGCCTGGGAACTCTGGGGGCAGCCCCGCCGGGCTGGCCCACAGCCGGCATCCATCAGTGCTGGCAGCATGACATGGAACAGGCCCATTCCCACCCCCTCCCTTAGGGTGGCTTCTCCCCTGGGGGGGACGTGCTGCCCCCAGGGCCCCACTGACAGTGCGGGGCAGTGAGAGGTGGGGAAGAAGCTGCACTCACCCACCCCTGGGAAGCGCTCGGGCTGGCACTGGCTGTCTGACACACAGCGGAACTTCTCCTCGCTCTGCAGGGAGACAGGTGCGTGCAGGACCCGCACTGGCCCCTGCGGGGGCGGGGCCTGCCCATCGGCGGCCTCTGGAGGGTGGAGGTCCCCGGACACAGCTCCAAGGCTGGGCCCTGGGCCTCTGCTCACACCCTCACCCCACCCCCTGACCATGCTGTCCTCCCCTCACCTCTGGGCAGAATCCTTGCATCTGGTTTTCGGTTACAATCATCTTTGTGATTATGACAAACACGGAGGTGCCCTTGGGAGGAGGAGAAGGGAGAGGAAAAATGCAACGGTGCTAATTCTGTTATCCCCACTGTACAGACAAGGAAACCGAGGCTTGGACTAAGAGATCTGGCCAAGGTCACGGGGCTAATAAAAGGCAGAGGTGGGGTCCAAGCCAGGCTCTTTCCACACCTGGCCCTTCTTGCTCCGCGTGTTGTCCTTGATTTCAGGACAAGTTGTGCCAGGACTACAGAGGAACCCAGCTTCCCCCATACCTAGCGCTGCCTAGTGGAGAGGCAGACCCAAGCCCCCAACACCTCCCAGATGCTGGGGAAGGAGTTCTCTGGCTCACCGATGCCACAGAATCTGGTTTGGGCATCCCATTGGCACTCTCCTTGTCTTGCCCTCTCCCCTTCAACCTGCCCAGTGTCTGGGCACCCAAGCACCCTGGGGTAGGTAGGGGGACCCTACCTGGGGTGGGGTCACATAATCAGACACGTCCATGACTCGGTTGGCATAGTGTCCAAAGCCCTTCACCTTGGTCACCACCGAGGACTCAATGGCTGTGTCCCGCACCTGGTACGCCTTCTCGTGCAAGAAAACCCACCTGGGCAGGAGAGCAGGGGCGGAGAGCAGAAGAGGGGCTAGACCCTTCAGACAGAGGCTGGGAGAGGTCCCCTTCCTGTCAACATCAAGAGGACATGGGGTGCCTGGCAGGGGTGCTGGAGGCATGGCCCTGCGAGTGAGCCCTGGCTTGGCTTAAACTCATGTTTCTCTACCTTTCCCCTCACTTCCTCCTTAAAGAGCCCTTTTACCCTAATTGTACCCGCCTGGAAATTTTAATACCATAGATATCATTTATGTCCTGTTTGTGTTTTTGTGCTTTCTACATTAGAAGAGTGAGGTTTTTTTCTTATTCTCCAAGAACCAACTTTCACCCCTGTTGAGAACACACTGTCTTTCTTTCCCTCTCTGGCTGGCATGTGGGCCGAGAAGGGAGAGGATCACAGGCCTCTGACTCTGTGCATCCCAGGCTTTGCTCATGGCTGTATCCTAGGTGCTGACACACAGTAGGTGTTCAGCAAACAAGTCAGCGAAGGCCCTGGGAGCTGCGCGCTTCGCAGAGGCTCCGTCTGTGCAAGGGTCCGGTGAGAAGGGGCAGAGGAGGAAAGGAGGGGCCTTGCCAAGCCCTCACCTGGCAGGTAAAGGGAGTCGGGCGGGAAGGGAGGAGGGGCCTGTAATCTTATTCGTTGGATTCTGCTGCCACCCAGTGGGCATTTACCTGTACTGGCTTCTCCCTGCAGCTTCAAGCCAGTGCGGGACCACGTGGATCGGGGAGGGGCCCCTTCCCTTCTGCCCTCCAAGCCTCCCCCAGCAGCAAGAAGGGCCCGCCGACACATCACTTGTTTCCCTCTGCGTTTCCGCGAGGTGCCCACCTTTCCACGTGAAATCACCCATCCCAGCCCTCGAGGCTCGAGCCACTCTCGGCCTCAATACCACGCGGGGCCTCAGTACTTGTTCCTGACAGCACGTGGGGAGGCACGTTCACCGTCCCCGCCGTGCAGACCAGAAAACCTCTTCAAATATGTTTGGAAAGTGCTGCGTGTGCTCAGCTTTGGAGAACACTGGTGACGTCTCAGGGAATCTAGGAGCGTACTTTTGGAAATGCGGGGGTTAGGGTCATTTTCTGATGCTAACCAGGGTGGTATCCGGCTGCAGAACTCCATCAGACGAAGTTGAGTGGCAGAAACGGAGACTGTGGCACAGAGGAGACAAAGCTGGGGGGCTCCCAGGCTGGGAAGCGGTGAGGGCAGCTCGCAGGCTGACCCAAGGAGTTTATGAGGAGGGGTTAGGACGTCAAGCCCAGGAGTTTTCTGACCCCTGGGGCCCCCTGATGTTGGGAGATGCAGAGGGGAGCAGCTCCCGGGTCGTGCCGGGGTCACGGCCATTTGTGGGGTCCTGTTTATGGGAACACAGGCTGACGTTTGCAAGCGGCTCCTTGTTCCGTTTTCAGAGAGAGGGTTCGGAGTCATCCCCCCATTGGGGCTTCCCGCAGGCCCCTGAATTCTGAATGCTGTCTCGAGTGGGAGAGAAAGGCTGGTCACAGCCAGCCTGGCAGAGGGCTCCTAGCCTGTCACCTGTTTTACGGTTGCTGCCGTATCCCAGGCAGCATTCTGAGTGATGCCCTATTAAGAGTTATTTGCCTGCTTGTAAAACGTTCCCGGGAACGCCACGCCTCCGTGGAAGTCCGCCGTGCTTTACTTCCCTAGCACTTTTCTTCTGTTTTTAAACTGGGAGGGGTTTCATCAAGGCCTCCGAAGGGAGTGTGGCTCCCATAAACATCCCACCTGCCGTCTAATGTCCTGGCAGAAGGGAAGGGAGCGTCGCTATTACGGAAAACGGCGAAGTCATCGAAAAGAGTGCCACCAGCTCCCGGGCTGGGGCCCTTGGAGCGAAGGGAGGGAGATTGCAGCTGGAGCACCTTTGCCGCTGCTGTGCCCTCACCCAGGTGGGAGCCACAGATGCCACACGCCCTTCTGGAACCTCCGTGTGCCTGGCCACGGAGCGGACACTCCTCTGAGTGTCGATCAGTGAAATGGTCTCCTGGAGCCCCTCCCCTGTCCTTAAAGGCTGGTCACGTTCAGAACTCTGAGAAGCAGAGTTCGGATGGTTGTTTATCACCGTATAATCAACACGGCACACGGAGTGCTGTACGTGCTGAGGATTCATTGAATCCTTACTCACAACCCAACGAGACACCTGTGTTATTATCCTCATGTTTCAAACGAAGGAACCAAGGCACAGAGCACTGTGCTAACCCGACAAGCTGGCCTGCGGGTTCCAACCCCGGCAGACGGCTGCAGAGCCAGAGCGCTCGCGGCCACCCCGGGGGCCCCCAGCTGTGTTCCACTCAGGGGCTGGCCACAGCTGGCCCCCTGAGCTGGACCCTGGTCCTTGTCCTGCTGGCCCTGCCCCATCGCCAGGGACAGCACCTCCTAGCTCAGGAGAGTCTCAGGAGGAAGAGTCCAGGGCTCGAGGGACGATTAACCAGCCTCTTTCCTTCTGGTCCTCCACCCTCATGGCTCCTCCTGTACCCGGTCGGGAGGTGCGGCCGCGTCAGAATTCTCTCTCCGAGTTAAATAACAAGCGGAAGAGTTTCAGTGGCCCCGTGGGGCCCAAAGGCATCATCAGGGCAGCTCAAGATAAGGGGATGCTGCATTTCCAGAAGAGAGGGACTGAGTCTGTCTCCAGAGGCCAGGGCTGAGGAGATGGGGCAGGACTGAGCCTTCAGTTCTTGGCATTTACTCTGCTGCTCTGACTTGTTTTTTTCTCGTGTTCCTGGTTCATTATTTATAGAGCGGAAGGCGGGTGGCAACTCCTTGGCAGGTGGGATGTGCAGGAAGGAGGCCAGAGCAGTGTCCCAGCACCCTCCTGTCCACCCCGCCCCGGGAGTCAGGGAGGAGACCGGGGAGGGGTGTGTGTGTGTGTGTGTGTGCGCGCGCGCGTGTGTGGGGAGCAGAGGGGTCTCTTAGGAAGGTGTGAGCTGGGCCGAGCGAAAGGGGGACATGCAGGGGAATCTGAGAAATAACAACTGTCACCATCTTCCTGAGTCACCCGTCCCAGGCAGGCACGGGCTTATGTCGCCTCCCCTTCCCAGGACTCTCGGAGGGGGCATTCCGACACCCATTTTCCAGATATGGGGACTGAGACGTAGAGACGTAAAGCGAGCTGTCTAAGCTCCACTCCTGTTGGTGTCGGAGCCAGGCTTCTAACCAGGTCTCCCCCTCACGGGGCTGCGGTGAGGGTGCAGGGGACACAAGAATGAAAACCACTCCTCTCTCCTGACCTGCAGGAGGGGCTTCAACACTTCTTCCCACCATAAGGCACCTGGTGTGCCGTCCAGGTGGCTCAGGGGCTACCTTGGGCCGAGAAGGCGGGATTCCACGTCCCGCTCTTTGAACTAGAGAGGCTCCCCCTTTAACTGCTTTGCACGTTGAGCTCCATAAGATTTTACACGAGGCTGAATGTCATGAATCAGAGCGGGTGGCTGTGCAGATGGGCCTCGTAGGGGGAGGAACAGGGCGGGAAGAGCAGGGCTGGGACGGGTCAGGGGCGCCATCAACCTCCACAGGCCCTTCCCGTGGATGGAGCATCAAAGGGCCAGGAATGCCCTCCCTGCTGGCTTCCAGGAAGGTGGCTTCCCTGGAAACCAACCTCAGGCCAAGCGCTGCCCGCTGCTGCTGGGGACTCAGGCCCCAGGGATCTTCTTCCTCCACCTCAGGGGCCCACAGGATACAGGAAGGGGGTTGCCTCTTAGGAAGTCCCACCCCCAGAGGAGACTGGCCATTACCACCTGGGCCTGAAAAGAGAACGTGAGAAACACCTGTAAGTCCTGGCCTCTCGCGTGTGTGTGTGTGTGTGTGTGTGTGTGTGTGTGTGTGTGTGTGTGTGTGTGTGTGTCGCTGTGTGAAATGGTTGGCTCATGTCATATACGTCCTAGGTAAAGCTGTGCATCTGGTCTACCTGGCTGGGCTCATACAGAAGAGATTCAAGTTAAGCATTAACATCAAAGCACTAAAAATCCTTTCAGATTCTCTTGAGTCTAAGCCGTGATCATCTCTCTTCTCATGACCGCATGGACCCTTAGCAGGTTCTCCTGTATCCACTTCTACCCACTGCAACCCTTGGTGTACCAGCCAGGGCAATCTTCCCATCTCTCTCTCTCTCTCTCTCTCACACACACGCACACACACACACACACACAGGTTAAAACGCATCAGTAGCTTCCCATCCACATCCATTACTCTTCTGTAAAAACGAAAGATCTGAGGGTGTCTGATCTGAGGGCCTCTGCCTGTGACGGCACCCCCATCTTACACCATCCTCGCCTTTGCTCTCTCTGCTCCAGCCACAAAGACCTTGTCTTCCCCGCATTTGCCAGCCTCTTTCTCTTTGCAGAGCTGGGTTTCCCTGCCTTGAACCCCCTTCCTTCCCTTCCTTCACCTGGGCTGCTTCTACTCATCCTTCAGCTCCCGGCTTCAATGTTACGTCTCCAGAAAGCCTTCCCTTACTTCCCCGACCCCGGTCAAATTCAAACACCTCTGCACTGGTGGCCCTCCTAGCTCTGTGCGGCCCTTCTTCAACCCTAAGCCACAGCTGGAATTTTACATTTGTTTGTGGAGATGATTTGATTAATATCCGTCTCTAGCACTGTCAGCTCCATAAGGGTGATGACCCTTCCTGCTTTTGCCGACCGCTCTCTCCTCGGTGCCTGATGCCTGTCATGAAGAGATGCTTGATACATTTTTTTTCTACATTCATGACAATGGATTCGTGCAGTCCTAACAGTGCACGGGCTCATGTGCACAAAGATGGGGCTCAGGCCAGGGGCTGAGCCAAAGACCGCACTGATGTAACTGCCAGGCACTGCTCTGCGGGGAGCTGTCAGGCTGGGAGATCGATGGGGTTGGATATCAAGACGCCAAAGAGCCTCTCACACCCGCCCCAGCAGGCTGGGCTCCAGCACTGAGGATGGAGCATCAGACTGGATCAGCATGAGGGAGAGACAAGGGCAGTGGGGGGGCTGGAGCCTGCTGTGTCTCCCCTCCATCAATCTCCTGCCTGGAGCCCACGGAGCCAGGCCAGGCCGGAATGTGCTGAGGCAGCTTTTGCGCTCACCTGGACCAGCGAGGTACCATTTTGCGGCTATAAACAACCACAGCCTCACATATACACGGGAACATGGAGCCTTTAAGAACCAACTTTGCCCCAAGCGCTGGACATGCAGCTGGGGAACATTTGCAAACATCACATCTTGTGAAACCACGAGTTGGCAGGGAACTTCATTTAACGCCATTTAATCCTACCCCAAAGCTTGAATCCCTCCTCTAATATCTCCGAGAGGTGCACTGGCTGTGCAGCCTTGCCTCCAACATCCACGTGAACGGAGCCCACTGCCTCTCAGCAAGCGTGTGGTGCAAGACAAACCCCTTAATCCACGCCTGCCCACCTTTCCAGGCTCACACCCGCACGCTACGCCGGCGCCTCGCAGACCAGCGGGCTCACTCTCGCAGCCCCGCCCACGCGCACACAGGCCGCCTTTGATCTCCTTGCCTTAACTCCTGGCACGCATCAGTGGCTTCCTGTCTCACACGCGCAGAACTGTTGTCTCAGGGAACAGCACGAGCCTAGACCCGCGTGCCAGGAAAGAAAACCCCCGAGGTTTCTGCCCAGCTTTCCTAATGCAAATGACCACAAGAAGGACAGAACCTGTGTTTGCCCCCCGGCCATCGTCTGCTCCAGGAACCTCTGCGCATATATATCTCTGTGTGTGTGGGTGTGTGCAGCGGGTTGCCTCCAAGAGGTGGGGGCCGAGAGGGGGTGTTCGGACCTTGATGGCTCTTAAGCAGCTCCCAGGATGGGTTCTAGGGTACAAAGTCAGGTAGATAGATGTAGGGAATTTATGCCTTCTGACAAAGGGGGGCGTTTCTGGATTCTTGAGGGGAGTCCTTACATCATGTTCAGAAGAGCCACTTCTCTCCACAGTAGCTCTCCCCTTGAGTGGCATTTGCACCTGTGTTTCTCCCCACCCCTCCCCAGGGACAGAGGCCCTCACCCAACGCCCCGCTTTGTCCTGCCCTCCAAGAGCCAGGGCTTCTCCCCTTCCACGTTCTCTCAGCATCTCCCCCCGCCAGACAGGAGTTCCTCACTCCACAGCGGGTCCGTTGCCTCCTTCCCCCTCTGCCATCCACCTGGTCAACCCGTCACCATCTCCCTCGTCTCGGCACCTTCCCTTCCCCTTCCCTGGCTGCCCTGTCTTTCCGAGACCCCCGAAGAGTGGACTGAGGGGAATGGGAAGATGTGTGTGTGTGGGGTCTGTCTGTCCTCTGGCTTGCTTGGGGCGGGGGGGAGACGAGAGAGGGGAGGGGAGCTGGTCACTTGGGACCTCTCCTGGTGGAGGGTGGTGCAGGGGCAAGGGCTCCCCTCCTTGGTGTGTGTGCATAGAGGCCGCTGCCCAACGCCGGAGGATTTACTGGGAAAACGCACGCATCTGGGGACAAGATCCCCGATGGCGGCAGCAGAAGCCAGTTTCTGGGATGTGGCCCCATGGAAGAGACGGTGGGCCCCGAGCGGGGAGAAGCTCAGGCAGCTGGGCAGCAACACCAGGGGCAGGACGGGGAGGACCGGAGGCCGGGAAGTCCTCCTTCTTGGACCTGAGGGCCACAGACTCACCCCACGAAGTAGGAGATGATCAGCAGCTGAACGGCTCGGTTGATGATCCCGATGGTCCAGCTCTTCACAACCACCGACTTGGTGGTCTCGTAGGTGAAGAAATCTGAGATGCAGTTCATGCTGAGACAGTGACCCCTCAGAAGAGACCCGATGGTGGCCTCAAGGAGGAGAGGTCACAGGGATGGGGAGACAAGAGATGGAGGCCTGGAGGGGGCAGCTTAGAGGGTCTTGAGGAATGGGGAGCCTGTTCCTTTAAGTCGGGCAACCCTAGCCCAGGGCTCAGCCTTCCTCTGCTCTTGACACTCTGGGCTGCCAAGAGTCCAGGGCCAGGGTGGGGGACCCCCTTTTTGTTCGTCTCCACCCCACTCCCCTGTGATGTCATGGCAGGGGTGGGGTCTCCAATCCCAGGCTCCTGATTGCCCAGGATGCATCTGGCTAGGGCCCTCTGGGACTCATGTTTTATCTGCACTCCGTGTACCGTTTCTGTTCCATTCTCTTATGCTGCATCTTCAGCCTGGCTCACCAGCTGCTTCATGCTCTCCTGAAAGCCCCTTGCAATATCCCACCCCCCAGCCACCTAACAGCCTGCATTCCTGAGGGTCTTCCTAACGCTGCTCGATTCTACAGCCATCCTCTCCTTTCTCGAGTTGCCACTAATAGCATGGGTCATGGGGAGGGGGTCTCTTGGTCTCCTGGGAAGGGGTGATTAAAGAGTCCTACAGTTCCCATTTCCTACTCATGTTGGCAGTGGCTGAAACTCTACGTCTAACACAGCGTTATCATACTGGGTTTTTCTGGGCGTTTTGTTTTACTGTCAGTTTACTTATCTGAATCATTTGTTAGATTACATGGTCCTGGAAGGCTGGTGCTGTTTCCATCTTGTTTATTAGTTTCCTCAAATCTTATCACTGCATCAGAGCTCAATACATATTTATTGAATCTTGTTGAATTTATGTTGCTAGATAGTGCGGTAACAGCCATTACCCAGAGGTTAAAGTTATGAGTTCAGGGAGCAACAGGGCATTCCCGTTGTCTCTTGTCCCAGGATCGAGTTAGCAAGCTGGTGTAACAGTAGGTCAGATTGTCAGAGAAATCTTGAGTTCAAATATTCTGTCCTGATGTCTTCATACACGACACATATTATCAGTCATTCTGAATGTAGGGTCACGGTGAGGACGACAGAGGAGAACTAGACTGGGGTAAGTAGATCTGGATTCTTAGTCTTCAGCCTTGTTGCCAACTGAGACCCTGGGCCGCTCCTCTTAGGGCCTCAGCTTTCCCATCTGCAAAAGGAGGTTGGAGCAGATGAACCCAAACATGTCTTCCAGGTCTGGCCTCCTCTGATTTTGCAAGTCGCACCCTAGCACTATATAAGGCGGGGCCTGGTTTCTGCAATCCCAGGCTGATGTGATTTCAGATCAGTTCCGGCTCCATGGTGAATCTGACACCAACACTCTAACTTGATACTGCCGCTGGCCAGCCCCTTCCAGGCGACTCACAACTTGCAGTTACTGATGTGAAGTTTTTGGATGCAGTGAACTCATTTCAAAAAGGATCCAATCCCATGTGACAGGGGAGGGCAGTACAGTCACAGACACACCAACACCCGCATTCTCAGAGAAGGCAGTGGGAGGGGTCATTTCTCTCCACAACTCATGAAATATTTTCCTTTTGGTCCCACAGACTCCTTTCTACTCCACGAAACCACTATTGTGCAGGAGAGAGAGGACACACATCATTCCAACACGTACACACGCATTTGTGTAAAGTCTGATAAAATACAACTACACAATCTCTCTTTAAAACCTAGTCATCCCCTGAAGTGTCTGTAATTTTTAAAGAGCCCAACGCGCTCCCACTTTCTAGTCGGATGCCAAGCGGGTGAGACTTCAGCGAACCCCTCTTCCCTCAGGTCCTCCAGCGCCGACGACGCTCTATGTGACCGCCGCTAAGGCGGGCCGGGCTCGCATCTCTCTAGCCAGCTCGTCTGCTCTATGGTCTGCGCCGGGCTTCCGGTGGCGGGACGCTGGGCCGCGCACGCGGGAAAAGCCTCCCCAGCGTCCCCCCCATCCCCCGCGTCCCCACCCCCGCTCCGCGTCCCCAAGCGCGCCCACTGCCCGTACCCGGGCCGTCGCGAGGCGACAGCTTGAGAAGGTGGGTGGTCGCCGTCCCCGTTCCCCAGGAGGGCGCGGGCCCTGCTCCCCCGCGGGATGCGCGTGATGGACCATTCCGCGTTGGAATCCGCGGGCGGCGGGCGAATCCATTTTAGGGGGAGGGGAGAACTGTGGGTCCGGGACCGCGTCGCGGCGGGGGCTCTGGGAGGGAAACCCTGCACTCTGAGCTGGGTTGGGGCGCGGGCGAGGTGCTGCCTCCCGGGCAGGTCCTGGGGCTCCGCTGCTTGTTGCCATGGCGCCCGGTGGAGTGCCCAGAGTGGGTGTCTGGTTGGGATGTAAGCGCTACTTCAGGCAGGCCTGGTTTTTCAGCCCGGGCTGGGCCTGGCCCCTGGAGTTCGGCAGAGTCGGCCTGTAGGTTCCCAGGCTGAGGAGATCTTGAGACATCCCAGGCACAGCAAGGGTTGCCACTTGGCTCCATCCGTAGGCAGAATGAGGTGTTGTCCTTTGTACTTATTTATCTCCCTCTCTCGAATTCAGATTCCCAGTCTGCCGTGTATCTGCACACTTAACAGCGGCAGGTCAGCATGGCAGAAACACTGGAGTTCAACGACGTGTATCAGGAGGTGAAAGGCTCCATGGTAAGAAGGGTTTGGGTTTTTAATACAGGTGGAGGGAGGGAGGTGGAGTAGACGTTTTGTTTACTAACAAGAGCTTGTCTTGATGAGGTAGCAGTATCATCAATGTAACGACTTTGGAAAAGGAGTCAGAGTATGATATGTACTTGGTGTTTCCTTAACAAGAAGCAATCCTGAGAGAGTATAAAAATTATACAATGTTAGAATCTGAAGGGACCACACCTGCTCAGCCCTGAATCCGAAACTGAGGACCTGCAAGGGTTCTGGATCAGGGCCAGGATTAGAATCCACATTTTCTGGCTGCTTGTCTCCTGTTGGCCCTCACCCCTTCAGCTGTTGTTCCTGCGTTGCTATCTGGCCAGCCCAGAAGGGGTGCTGGGTGGGACTGACCCTGGTCTGCATTGTGTGCTGTTCCCGTGCATTTGGACCTGTTTTTCCAACAGAATGATGGTCGGCTGAGGTTGAGCCGCCAGGGCATCATCTTCAAGAATAGTAAGACCGGCAAAGTGGACAACATCCAGGCTGGGGAGTTGACGGAAGGTATCTGGCGCCGAGTAGCTCTGGGCCACGGACTTAAACTGCTCACGAAGAACGGACATGTCTACAAGTACGACGGCTTCCGGGAGTCGGTGAGGTGTCCTGTTGCCATAGCCCCCTTTTTACTGTGCCGTCTTCTTGATTTTTAACCTTCTAGAGAGAAGTGGGGCTCCTTTTTCTGATAACCATGTAAATGCTAGTTTGGGCTCCTTAGTGCAGGACCATTGAAGCTATTAAGCAATCAGTGTTCAGCTTTGGGTGTCAGTCTTGGGAGTTTCTTTGTGCCTTGACTCTGGAAGTGTTTCTGCTGTTTTGATTTTTTGGTGGTTTCTGCCTATGGCCTCTCTCCAGGTTCAGGGTCTTACCTGATGCTTTAGTTTGGGTTTTGTTTTTTCATTTTGAACTGCTTGAGTTAAAAACTTCACTTCATCTTCGTTTCCACTTTCACTAAAGCAATACCTGTACAAAGTCAGAAAACCATTGTGAGGTGCATTGCCAGGAATGTCAGTCATTTACTCCTCCCCCAGCCTGAGAGCCGGTCTCCAGAAACAACCTTTTCCAAAAGCCTTTTTTTTTTTTTTTTTTTGCGGTACGCGGGCCTCTCACTGTTGCGGCCTCTCCCCGTTGCGGAGCACAGGCTCCGGACGCGCAGGCTCAGCGGCCATGGCTCACGGGCCCAGCCGCTCCGCAGCATGTGGAATCTTCCCGGACCGGGACACGAACCCACGTCCCCTGCATCGGCAGGCAGACTCTCAACCGCTGCGCGACCAGGGAAGCCCTCAAAAGCCTTTTAAATAGCTTTATAGCTGAGACTTTAAGTCAGTGTGGATTTCTGATAAAAGGTATATTGGACAGTTTCTCAGAAATAGATAATCCCAGAATGTTCAAGTTTGTGTTAAGGCCACTGGGGTTTACTGGGCTTGTTCTCTCCCTTCTACTCACAGGAGTTTGAGAAACTCTCTGATTTCTTCAAAACTCACTATCGCCTGGAGCTCATGGAGAAGGACCTCTGTGTGAAGGGTTGGAACTGGGGAACAGTGAAGTTTGGTGGTGAGTCTTGCGGAAGATTGAGGTCTGGGGGGAGAAGGAAGGATGAAGGGTTTCAGCCTTTAGCTTGTTCTACTCTCTTACTGCCACTGTTTCTGATTTCCTGTCAGTTTGTAATTTATCATGTACTTGAATCGAGGACCAACGGTGCACTGTGCCTAGTCCCTGGGGTACAGTATTAACAAAATAGCCTCAGTGCCCTGTCCTTAGGGAACCTATAGTCTGGCGGGACATAGTTTATGCAGAGCCAAGGGGAGAGCTTGTGGCTCGATACGCCTTTTCCCCCAGGGCAGCTGCTTTCCTTCGACATTGGCGACCAGCCGGTCTTCGAGATACCTCTTAGCAACGTGTCCCAGTGCACCACAGGCAAGAATGAGGTGACCCTGGAATTCCACCAGAATGACGATGCAGAGGTCTCTCTCATGGAGGTGCGCTTCTATGTGCCTCCCACCCAGGAGGATGGCGTGGACCCCGTTGAGGTGAGGCCTTCCCCGGTTGCCTTGGGAGCAGGTGGTGTGGAGCAGGCCCCAGACAGCCCAGGGGTGGGGTCTCTGCTGCTTGATTACCAGTGTGTGCTTTTGCAGGCCTTTGCCCAGAACGTGCTGTCGAAGGCGGATGTGATCCAGGCCACTGGAGACGCCATCTGCATCTTCCGGGAGCTGCAGTGTCTGACTCCCCGAGGCCGTTATGACATCCGTATCTACCCCACCTTTCTGCACCTGCACGGCAAGACCTTTGACTACAAGATCCCCTACACCACAGTGCTGCGTCTCTTTCTGCTGCCCCACAAGGACCAGCGCCAGATGTTTTTTGTGGTAAAAGCAGAAGCCGCTGGGGGTGCATTGCCCTGGGTTTTGCCCGTGTCTTTAGTAGACGTATCTCACCAGTGTTTAGTTCACCAGCACGTTCCTGTGGAGCACTGACTGGTGCTGAACTTGGTCGGCTCTTCCTTCCCAGATCAGCCTGGATCCCCCCATCAAGCAGGGCCAAACCCGCTACCACTTCCTCATCCTCCTCTTCTCGAAGGACGAGGACATCTCCTTGACTCTCAACATGAACGAGTGAGTGTGTCCCTGGCCCAGGCAGGAGGCAGGTGTGCCAGCAGAAGGCAGCAGTGCTCGTGACCACGTCTTCCTGTTTGCAGGGAAGAGGTGGAGAAGCGCTTTGAGGGGCGGCTCACCAAGAACATGTCAGGGTCCCTCTATGAGATGGTCAGCCGGGTCATGAAAGCCCTGGTGAACCGCAAGATCACAGTCCCAGGCAACTTCCAAGGGTGAGAGTACAGGCCTGGGCCCGTGGCCTGCTGGGGATGGGCTGTGCCGTGTCTCCGTGGTAAAGCTGTCCTGGGATGGGAATGCAGCTGGTTGGAGGCCTGGTTGGGTTGTGGCTTGATGGCGTCAGTTGCCCCCATCATAGCAGCGTAGTGAGGTTTACTCACTTGAGGGCCTGAGCACACAGTGCGTCTCCTGCTACTGAGGCGGCACTGACTGAGCTCCCTGCACCTGCCACCAGGCACTCGGGGGCCCAGTGCATCACCTGCTCCTACAAGGCCAGCTCGGGGCTGCTGTACCCACTGGAGCGGGGCTTCATCTACGTCCACAAGCCACCTGTGCACATCCGCTTCGATGAGATCTCCTTTGTCAACTTTGCCCGTGGTACCACCACCACTCGTTCCTTTGACTTTGAAATTGAGACCAAGCAGGGCACTCAGTATACCTTCAGTAGCATTGAGAGGTGAGAGTCTCTGTCAGTCACTTCCTGGGCATCCTGGTCCTGACCCAGCCTCGACCGGGAAGGCTGGCATGGCCTGGGGTACTCTCCAGGGTTGGGACTCTTCCCTGACTCCCCAAGCCTCGAGCAGGACTTTTCTTTTGCTTCCTGGAATTTGGTCCTCCTTGGAGTGCTCAGGCCTTGGCAGCCTCTCCATTGCTTTCTTTCTGTAATTAAGAAAAAAGTCGTTCTCCGTATTACGAAAGCTCTATGTGTTTGGTATTAGCCCTTCTTCTCCTCCACTGCCCCCGTGAGGGAAATGCTATCTCCCTCTTTCCTGGAATGAGCTTTGTGCCCGACAACACGCAGCTAATGTTTATTGAGTGCTCGCCGTGGGCTAAACGTTTTACAAACATCTTCACATTTAATCCTCATAACAACCCTGAGAAGTATGAGATACAGACCAGTGAAAAGATGCACGCGTCCCGTCCACCTGCATCCTCCCCTTGTTCTGTGCCCCGTCCACCTGCATCCTGCCCTTGTTCTGTGCATGTTGGTAGATAGGTGCGCCTCCCTCCCCACCTTCTATTTCCCAGAACTCTTGAGACCATGTGGGTTTCCTTCAAGGCTAGTGCCTGACTCTTTCTTCCTGCCGTCTTCCGGGAGTCTCTGAGCTGTTGGGTTGGAATAGTGCGGTCAAGAGCTCCAAGCCCCACGGTCTGTCCTGGCCCATGGGTGTCAGGACAGCATGGGGTCCACCCCTGTGTTGGCCCTGCCTGTCTAGTAATGTGGTGCATCTCTCCTCACAGGGAGGAGTATGGAAAACTGTTTGATTTTGTCAATGCAAAAAAACTCAACATCAAAAACCGAGGATTGAAAGAGGTACCTGTGTGTGTGGAAAGGATGAGCCTCTCTCCTGTTCTTTCTGCGGGGCGAAGGGGCAGGGGTTCGTCTGGCTTCTTTTTCACTCTCTTTTCTCTTCTTACTCTTATAGAAAAAAGAGGTGCGTGTGACCCCTTCCCCCTCCTGGTGCAGGTTTCCTCAGCATGACCTTAGAGCAGTCTCTGCAGCCCCTCAGGAGCCCCCAGTGGGGCTGGGAGGGGGAGGGGCTTGGACTAACCCCGCCAGCAGGAAGTCTGGGGCAAAGGCCCTGCACGTTGGCTGCGTGTGGACAATCCAGCCCCAGGGTCTTCTGGGCGCTGCTCTGATCTACTCACAGGCATGGGGAGCGCTTTTTTGAGTCTACAGGCACCGGGGTGGTTTGGCCCTCACTCTCACCTCTGCCCTGACTAGGGCATGAACCCCAGCTATGATGAATACGCCGACTCCGACGAAGACCAGCACGATGCCTACTTGGAGCGGATGAAGGAGGAGGGCAAGATCCGGGAGGAGAATGCCAACGACAGCAGTGATGACTCAGGAGAAGAAACCGGTGGGCTCCCCTTGGCAGTGCTGTGCATGGGGGCGGGGCGGCTCTTCCGTGGGGCGGGGGCTGGGCGTCTGGGATTTCCATGGGGGCAGAGTTGATGTATCCTGTGCTCTTTTTCAGATGAGTCATTCAACCCAGGTGAAGAGGAGGAGGATGTGGCAGAGGAGTGAGTTTTGGGTCCCCCTCGTGGGGGTGAGGTGGCGGCCTGTAAACTTAGGGGACCAGAATATTTCTGGACGTTCCCACGTGTCAGCGTTACCTACGGACCGAGGGTGGAAAAGTGACCTCCCGTGAAGTGATACGTGGAAGTGTTTTGGAGGTTGTCAAGATGCTTTGTAAGTACAAGGCACATTGTGGAGCCAGAAAATGACAGTGGAGAGAGAATGGGAGTAAGGATCAGTGCGTGCCAGCTTCCCAGCTGGGAATCACTGGGTCAGGCGTTGCATCGTGGTGTCCCCACCTGTGAGATGGCAGTGTTCTCCCCGTGCCGTATCCATCGAGACTCTTGATCGCTGATGTCAGAAAAGACTCAGACTGACTTTAGCGTAGGAGGGAATTTTACAAGCTCGTGTAACTGGAGAGTCTGGTGATAGAATTGGCTTCAGGCACTTGGACCCAGCTGCTTATAAGCTGTGGGGAATCTTTTTATTTCTTCTGATTTCCTTATTTTTAGATAGGTTTGCCCCATGCGGTGTTAAATGACCCTGAGAAGCTTTGGACAGGCTTAATCCTACTGGTTTAACACCCAGAAATGCCAGTTTGCTCAGAGCAGTGGTAAACAATGTGGTTACTGCCCCTTCCTGAGTCTGAGTTACTAGGATGTGCTCTGATGGGCCAGAACTAAGCCATTTACCTGCCCTTAGAGCCTGTGGTTGGGGTAGGCCCTTCCTGAATGGGGCAAGGTGGTTCCCAGCAGGAAATTGGAACTCTCTTAATTCAGAAGAATTGGGAATGAATGTTGGGTGGCAAAAAGAAAAAAAAAAAATCTGCTGGAGTTCACTAGTTGTGCTTGCCGCATACTTATGAGGTCAGTGAGCAAATGCTTGTGAAAATGCCTTGAAAACGGCTCAGCACCGTTGAGGTGTAAAGCAGCTCCACCTTCTGAGGAGCTCCAGGTGCAACAGGTACTGGGTTACACTGGGTTGGACTGAAGTTGGTTTTCCCCGCTTTTTATATAGTAACTAATTATCTCTTCATCAGAAAAGACTACAGGGCAGATTAAAACGATTAGATCAAAGGAAGCGGTGAAATGGACTTGGGGCATGTTCTGGGCAAGGCCAGACAGTGGTTTTGTCCCCAGGAATGTGGGGACGGTGTAGGACCTGGGTTAGGTAGGGCATGACCAAGGAGAGCTCCTGGAGCGCATTGGTTCATTTGTTTCTCGCTGATTGATTTAGCAAGTAACCTATTGCCATGGCTGGGCCTGGAGAGGATGTGGTTGAAGCCACCTCAGCACAGGGGAGGAGGCAGGGTTGGGGCCTGGTGGGGGGAGGCCGTGGTCCTCCTCCCTCTCTCCTTTCTGGGCAGGTATCTTTGGGCTCATTTTCCTCCTGTCCTGAGCTTGCAGGGTGCTGTCCTCTCTCCCCGAGTCTAAGCCCCACTCTCCGTGACAGGTTTGACAGCAACGCCTCTGCCAGCTCCTCCAGTAATGAGGGTGACAGTGACCGGGAAGAGAAGAAACGGAAGCAGCTTAAAAAGGCCAAGATGGCCAAGGATCGCAAGAGTCGCAAGAAGCCCGTGGAGGTAGAGACTCTGCTAAGTGGGAGGGCGCTGGGGAAGCTGTTCTCTTTACCTTCTCCTGTCCTCCACCAGTAGGGCCTGCTGACCGGTCCTCCGGGGCTGATTTTTATAGTCAGTGATGATGGCCTTGAGGAATGAATATCTTGGAAATTTTTCACTCTGGCCCTTGAGATAATCAGCTTCTGGGAGCTTTGAATTGGGGGCAGGCTTCTTCTGTGCCAGGAGCCCAAGGAAAGGGGCCCCTAGTGAGCTTGACCCTGGGGTGCAGAGGGGAGGAAGACATTGTCTTTGCCCTTGGGGAGCTCTCAGTCTGGCCTGACGCTACTTAGTCTTCTCTCCATTTTATCCCCCTAAGAAATTGTCCAGATAAGTTCTTTGGGAAAACGGGGCGGGGCGGTTTGTGGAAATAGACGGCCGAAGGCATTTGGGTTCTTACGTAGGTAAAGAAAGGCAAAGACCCTAACGCCCCCAAAAGGCCCATGTCTGCCTACATGCTGTGGCTCAACGCCAGCCGAGAGAAGATCAAGTCAGACCATCCTGGCATCAGTATCACGGATCTTTCCAAGAAGGCGGGCGAGATCTGGAAGGGAATGTCCAAAGAGAAGAAAGAGGTAGGTAGCAGCAGACATGAGGGGTTGGTGGGACTTTGTTGTATTGGTTTAGCCTATGTCAGGGAAGAGGCCTCATTTTTCCCTGTGTTTTTCCTGTGTGTGTCTGTGTGTCTGTGTGTGTGTGTGTGTCTGTGTGTGTGTGTGTGAGACAGGAGTGGGATCGCAAGGCTGAGGATGCCAGGAGGGAATATGAAAAAGCCATGAAAGAATATGAAGGGGGCCGGGGTGAGTCTTCCAAAAGGTGAGTCTTGGGAACAAAATGGCCCCGTAACCGCTTTCTTGGCAGGTATGTTTGCAATTCCAGGTTGAGGATCGGGGTGTTAAAGATAATAGATACGCTTCTGACTGTGGTGGGCAGTGCTCCTCAGAGCTGGGTAGGCAGTTGCCCAAGTATGGGTAATGTGCTAGAGAATTGCCCAAGTCACTGGGATAAATATGGCTCATTTTCCTAAGAGGGTCAGTTTGATTTGAAGGTATGGGGAAATGAAAAATACTCGTTATTATGGAGCATAATTCACATGGATTTTTCAAGAGAAAGTAAGAGGTTTTAAGTACTTTTTGCATATAGGGCTGCTTCAGGCTGTAGCTCTTGGTTCTTCCGGTTATTCATTTATGACGTGCTCCCTTGGGGCACTTGGGGCTGAGGTGGCTGGCTGTGCACATTCAGAGTGAGCTGGGCAGTGTGGCTGGGATTGGGAAAGGCCCTGTTAAAGCCAGGAGAGATTTGGCCTTGACCATGGGTGGGAACTTGAGGGCCCAGCCCCTTTCCCCTCTTGCTAATCTAGGGATAAGTCAAAGAAGAAGAAGAAAGTAAAGGTAAAGATGGAGAAGAAATCAACACCCTCTAGGGGCTCGTCATCCAAGTCTTCGTCAAGGCAGCTGAGTGAGAGCTTCAAGAGCAAAGAGTTTGTGTCTAGCGATGAGAGCTCTTCAGGAGAGAATAAGAGCAAAAAGAAGAGGAGGCGGAGTGAGGTGCAGCAGGAGTCGGGGGCTCTGGAGCCTGGGAGGGTGAGGGGCGTCTGAGTTGGTGGGGCAGGTGTTTCTGGACCAAGGGTTGTGGTTGGCCCTTGAGAGAAATGAGAGGTGGAATTCTGTGGTTCTGAAGGCTAGTGCTGGAGTCTAGGGATGGGCTTGGGAACTGGGGGCTCTTCACTGAAAAGGCTGGGGGCACACCTGGACTCGACACCTTTCCCTTTAAGAGACCTTTGGTTTTCAGGACTCTGAAGAAGAGGAACTAGCCAGTACTCCCCCCAGCTCCGAAGACTCGGCGTCAGGATCTGATGAGTAGAGAGGAGGAAAATTCTCTCTTCTTGGGCTTTACCCTGTCACACCCCCAGTCTCCGCGCCCCGTGTTTTGGTACCAGTTTCTCCTCGTGTGAAATGTAGTCCTTGGATTCCATGCCATCTGAACAAGCTCTCCTGCTCGTATGCACTTCCCTGGGGCAGCAGGGGAGGTGTCTTACTCTGCTGCGTCACAAGGATGGCTCCTTATAATTAGGGGAGAGATTGGGTGGGAGGCAGGGCAGTGCAGGATCCAAAGCCTTGTCTTGCTTTCCCTACCTTTGGGATATAGCTGCTGCTTGTCCTGGTCAAGTTGCTGCAAGCAGGGGTCATGTGAGGTCAGGTCTGTAGCTCCTAACCGGGGCCTATTTCTACTTTTATTTTGTATTTCTGGTCTGTGAAAAATCAACATTTAATAAAGGGAACTGACTTTGGAAACCATGTCCTTATGCCTTCTCTCTAGCCCTGTTGTATCGCTGCCACTTTTGTGTTTACTGCACTCTTCTGACCCTTCATCTGGGAAGCAAGTCTCCAGGTACATCCTGTTCTGTTCCCGACTGGACAAGCATCGTTTTTCACTCTCTTCTGCTGGGATGGGCCACCTGAGAGTCTAGAAATGAGAGCTGATCTGATTAGGAAGTGTCTCTCATAGTTGCACTCCATTAGCCAAGCTGAGGGGGCAGCTCCGGCTCCATCCTTAATCACCTATGAGTCAAGGGTTTTCCAAGTCTTCAGATAATGGAATCGGGATTGACCAGCTTCCCTGTAGCAGGGGTAATGGAAACCTGAGCCCGGGGAATTGGGGAGGATGAGTGGGGTGTGTGTGTGTGTGGTGGGGGGTGTAAGTCTGATGGAGATGCAGGAAAGGTGTGGAGTATGTGTGAAGCTTTTCTTACGGGAGGAAATGAGTGTGCCGCATTTTTAGGTTGGGAGGAGTTTATATACGGGAAGGGAGCGTAACAGGAGATAAATGAGGATTAGCGAGGAAAATAGAGCTTCCAGTCATCCCCGCGGTGGCTCTAAACCTGAATTTATACACGTGGAGTGGCCACGTTGCGTAGGCCCTTAGGTGTTTGCACAGGAAGCCTCTGTAGTTGGCCAATGGTTACCTTTTCTCTAGCCGTGACTCTGGTGCTGCAATCAGTACAGGCGGCTGGGCCTGAGAATTGGGCCGTCCTAAGGCAGTCTCCTCTCTAGGCAGTCGTCTCGGTGGCCATTTTGCCCAACCGCTCTTCAGCAGCTAAGTTGCGTCAGTTTCGCGGGGGTCTGAGCCTGTGGCCGGCCCCTCATTTGCAAGTCTCATTAATAATTGAGTACCTGGGCTGCGCCTGTTCGCGTAAGACCCGGCGGATTCCGCACGGTCTATCCACTCCCGGTTTTCACCGGTTCATGGATATTCATGAGGCGCTTTGGGGGCGTGGACCTGGGCGGAGCTAGGGGCGGGGCCCTGCCACAGCTCGTACTGGCTTGGTCCCGCGGTGGTGGCGGCGGCGGCGGTAGCGGCGGCGGAGACTGGCATCGGGCTGCCGAGCCCGAGCAGAGCGGAGCCGGATCCCGGGGGAGCGCGTGAGTGTGCGGGGGCGGGCGGGAGGGCGAAGGAGGGGGCGGGGTCCGGCATTGGGGGCGGGGGAGAGGCATGGAAGGAGTGGGCGCTTTTCAGTCGGGACCTCGGTTGAGATTGGAGGGGGGGGTCACCAGGAAAGTTTGCAGGGGCCGGGGGCGCGGGGTAGGCGGGGGACACAGGGGAGCTGCCGCGTGTGCGCGGGGGCGGTGGGTGCACGGTCTGGAGCTCGTGCTGACCGAGCCAGAAGAAAGGGGGGAGGGGGCGAGGGCTTGAGGAGGAGCCGGGGGCGGGCGGAGCTGCTGGAGGGACCCCCGCCTTTCCCTACCCCCGGGCCTGCGCTAGCCCCCTCCCCCGGCTCCCTCGGCACGCCCCCAAGCGCCCCAGTCCGCCCCCACCCGGTCCTTGTCCCCAGTCCCTCGTCTGTTCGCCGGCTGCTCCACATCCCGCGCACAGGTTCTCTGCTTCTGCCGCCGCCGCCCCCTCCTCCGCCTCTTCTACCCTGTTCTCTCAGGCTGCTGCCGTCCCTCTGTGTCCAGAGCTCCCCACTGGGCCCCTCCAGACGGCCCCTCGCCCCGGGCTGTTCCGTCTTCCCGTTGGCCCTCCCTCCTCCAGCAGTTTACAGGCTGTCCCTTCCGACCTCTCTGGCCCCAGATCCGGCCGGAGATCCCAGGTCCATAGGGCCGACCCCGCCTGCGGCGATGCTTCTCTGGGCCTCAGCTCCCGGGGCTGGAGCTGCCTGGCTTCTCCCCTGCCCTTCTGGCGGCCTGTGCTCCCAGGGGTCAGCTAGTCTCCTGACTCTTGCGGATTGGGAATGCTCAGAGCCTCTGAGACTTTACAGCTTTCGGCTCTGGCCTTGGTCACCTGGCTTTCCTGGCTGGGGCCTCTGAACTGCTGCGACCCCCTCCTCTTGGGAAAGGCGAGCTGCAGCTTCTTTGCTGCAGCTCCTCACACTGCTGAGGTGTCCACCAGGCCCCCAGCTGAAGGGTTTTTCGGTTCTGGACCAGTTCCTCTCCATTTCTAACCACCCACAGCATGTCCCTGGTAATAATGTTCAGGGACAAGGAAACAGTCTTGTTTTTTTAAATTTTATTTTTTTCCCATCATGTGCCCCTCCTCCACGCACACTTGGACCGGCTGTGCACAGTTACTCACCCACCCACCCACAGGGAGCATCCTGTGTGGTAGCTGGCTGACCGAGGGATTGACAATCATGGGTATCTCTCTACCTCCTTCATATCCCCTCCCATCTTTGAAACAAGATGGGGCAGGGTAAAAGTGAGAGGTGGGTGGGTTTTGCAAAGGTTGGGCACCTGAGGTCCCTTCGGATTTGGTGCTGTCTTGCCAGACCACCCGGAGTGGGTGACTTTGAGGAAGGCAGTGCCCCTTGCAGGTTGGAGAAGGTTGGGTCGTCCTCACTGACTGTGGGCACACTAGGTGATAGGAAATACCCCTCTTCCTTTGGAACAAGGGGGGCAGGGCTCTGTCAACCTGGGTGGGGGTCTTGAGGGTGGGATGGTGCTTCAGGAGCCAGGATGGGAACTGAGGAGGTGGTGAAGTGTCTGAAGAGCAGGTGACATGACTGGGGCCTGCAGGAGAGAAGGAATGGTCAGGAACAACGGAAACCTGTGGTTTGGGGAAAGGAGGAGGTGGTCACCAATGTGTTAGCTCGTCGGTGACACTAAATGGAGTCATGCTAATAATGGCCAACATTTACTGGACGCTTATTATGTGCTAGGCATTGTGCTCAGCAGTTGTGTGCATCCTCTCATGTAAGCCTCTCTCTCTCTCTCTTTTTTTTTTTTTTTTTGCTGCACTGCATGGCATGTGGGATCTTAGTTCCCTGACCAGGGCTTGAACCTGTGCCCCCTGCCGTGTGCAGTGAAAGCGCAGAGTCTTAACCACTGGACTGCCAGGGAAGTCCCTCATGTAGGCCTCTTAACAGTCTCAGTAACTGTGTTTTTCACATAGGGAAACTGAGGCTTAGAGAAATCAGCCATGTGCCTAAGGTCACAGAGCTAGAAAGCGGTAGGTCCACCCAGCATTCGAATCCATTTGGTGTAGCAGATCTGAAGCTGCTGTTACAAGCTTAGAGGAGGGGCACCCGTTCGGCTTCCACCGTAGGGTTGTGTCATTAGGTTTAAAATTTCTACTTCAGCCCCGCTCAAAACCCCTCAGGTCAAGTCTAGGCTGGTGAGTGATGCCCACATACATTCCTGGGCTGTGGCTGTCCCACTGTAACTGTCCAAGAAAGGGAACCCTAGGGAGTTTTCCCCCAAGCCACCCCGCCCCCCGGGTGTTCTCAAGCCCTGTCCCATTCTCCCAGCCCTGGCCTGGGCCGGCTCCTCCTTCCTCTTGGCGAGGCTCTGGAAATCCAGTGGGAGGCCATTGCTATGGCAACAGGACTAGGCCCTGACTTTACCTCATCAAATTCCAAGCTGAAGCCAAAGCGATTGAGAAATTAAAGAAAAAAATGTATTCCAGATGTTTACTTTTTATTCCTTATTTTTCCGTGTTTGGATGAGACAGCTCTGAAGGAGGCGGGAGTGCGGCAGGGATGTGGAAGGAGGAGGGGGGACGTGGGGGGAGAGGGAACCACTCCCAGCTGCAGGAGGGAGGGAGAGAAGGAGGGGGAGCAGGAAGGGGGAAGCAGGCAGGCAGGCAGGCAGTGGGCGGAGCCCCAGGTTGGGGAGGAGCGGGTTTTTCCCGTCTCCCATGAGGTGATTCACAGAGAGACTTCAGACTTTGCGGACCTCTTACTCTGCCCCTGAGTAGATACCTCGAGTGGGGCCACCGGACCCCGGGGGTTACCTTGGGAGAGGTAAGTGGGGTGCCACGAAGAGCTTGGCCACAGGACGCAGCAGTGCGCGGCTCCCTGAAGCTCCAGGACTTTAGGGTTAGGAGACAAGAGTTGGAGAGTGATCTGGGAAGTGTGGAGGGCGTGGCGGCTGGGGACCTCCCTTGACCTCCCCCAGCCCCCCTCCTGAAGTTCCCTCTTCCTGTCCCGCACTCTGCCTCTGCCAGAAGTTGGAGACGTCCCTCGCCACCGAGCCTGCTGCCAGCGCCCAACCCTTTTACTTTCTTTTCCTGGGTCTTCAGCCACCCCAGCTTGCACCCCTCTGCTTCCCACTTCTCACGCAGGTCCGCCGCATGTGATGGAAGTATCCACTCTCAGGGAAGGCACAGCCATGGCTTCCCTACCGCCCCGGGAGCCAGAGGAGGAGCTGGTATCTGCTGGCTCTGAACCAGGTACCTATGGGTGCAGGGTGGAGCAGCGGGGTGGCTGGGAGGAGGGTGGGAGGGGCGGAGGCTTGAACCCCCATTCTGTCTTGGAGCGGTTGGGCGAACGATGACTCTGTGCAGTGAGAGGGAGGGAGGGAGGAGTACTCAGGACGGGCAGGATGAGTCTGAAAGGTTCTTAGCTTCCATTGGGACCCTTCAGAACTGTTTGAGATCACAGCTCTCCAGCAGAGGAGAGCAGACTAACCTTTGAGATGGTGTGGATCAAACCACATGTTTGACAGAGGAGGAAACTGAGGCCTAGGGGGGAAATGGCATGCACCTCTGGATTTGAACCCAGGCCTCCTGGCTCCCTGTCTAGACGCCTTTCTTGCCCTGAGCCAAATGAGTGGGCGATGAAGGATTCTATTAAAAGGGCTGTGGCCATGAGTAATTCAAGGTCTTTTATTTGGTATTGAAATGCCTTATGTAGAAGGTAGGTTTCTGGTCCCCCCCCCCCGCCTGTACCAGGTTTACTTCTGTTTGGCTTAGGTCAATAGTAAGTTTGCATTCCTGATCACACACCAGATGACAGTGGGGAGGTGGCCTGAGTGTGCACTGGGGGAGGGGGCAGCAGGGTGGCAGAGTAGGGACGCTGAGCTGGGATAACAGGTTTACTGTGGATGGTAGTATAGCAGAGTATCATGTAAGAGGAAAGGACTACCTTGGGGAGATGGTGGGCTGACTAACTGATGTGGGTAGGCAGGTACTCATTTATTAGCTCAGCTGCTCATTTATTCATTCATTTGTTAAGAATGTGTACTAGGTGCAAAGTGGGTACAGGGAGAAATAGCTGCCAGCTGGACCCTTAAATAGCTTTAGCTTATAAGGGGGACTGACTAGACATTTTGGGAATTTGGAGATGGGAGATGTTTCTGGCACGTGTATGGAAAATCAAGGAAGACTTCATGGAAGAGGTGACATTTGACTTGTACCTAGAAGGATGTGAACATTTTGAGTTTGTACGGTGGGAGATGAAGTTCTGATTGCTGTTCTTCTGACATCCCCCCAACCAACCCTTTCCTTTTGGTAGGTGACGCTCGGGCCAAACCCCCTGTCAAGCCCAAACCCCGAGCCCTGCCCGCCAAGCCAGCCCTGCCTGCCAAGCCCAGCCTGCTGGTGCCTATTGGACCTCGGCCTCCCCGGGGTCCTCTGGCCGAGCTGCCTTCTGCCCGGAAGATGAACATGCTGGCGGGACCCCAGCCCTATGGTGGCAGCAAGCGTCCCCTTCCGTTTGCACCCAGGCCTATGGCTGAGGCCCCTACTGGAGGAGAAGCCACCCGAGAGACTGTGAAAGAGGAACGTGGGAAAGAAGAGGTATCCCCCTTGACACCTCCAGCTCGATGTGCCGCCCCGATGGGTGTGCGGAAGGCGCCCGCCCCCTTCCGCCCAGCCTCGGAGCGCTTTGCAGCCACCACAGTGGAAGCGATCCTGGCCAAGATGGAGCAGCCGAGGAAGGAGGTCCCGGCCAGCCCTGACCGCCTCTGGGGCTCCCGCCTCACCTTCAACCATGATGGCAGCTCAAGATATGGCCCCAGGACCTATGGTGTGGCCGCAGGTCCCAGGGATGAGGATGGTGGGACCCTCTCCAGGGAATGGGCCCAGGAGGGGCCGGCAGAGTCTCCCACAGAGTGCCCTGAAGAGCCCAGCAAGACCCCCGAGGAGAGGTGAGGGGGTGGGAGGCTGTATGTTTGGTTGCAGCCTGGAGGACAAAGTGGTAGTTGCATCTGCGATTGTGATCTTCGCTTATGGGTTAGGTCTGAGTCACAAAACATTCCCCCAGCAGGCAGTGCTACTATGTTCTTTTTACAATGATAGTTCTTTATACAGAGTTGGTATATGTTTTTAGTAGAGTTCAAATGTACTATATGGAAGTTTATTTTCAGGTTTTTTTTTTACTGAGAGCCAATCTTTGCCTCACTTAATCCACAGCCATGCTGTTTAGTGAAGGGAATATTAGACCCATTTTAGAGATGAGGAAACTGAGGCTCAAAAGTGACTTCCCCTGGTCCCTTAGCAAGTGAGAGAGACAGAGCTGGGGTTTGAATTCGGGTCTGTTTTCTTCCAGTGTGTGCTTTTAACTTTAACTGCTAGCTCGTGCTGTGGGTGCAGCCGTGTGCCAGGTGCTGTGTGTGTGTGTGTGTGTGTGTGTGTGTGTCAGTTTGAGGAGGGCACAGTCTGGCTGTGAGGAGGAGTTTGATGGGAGAGGAAAGACATGAACACACCTTGATGCCAGGCCAGCTAGTGTCAACGCACAGGAAGTACAGCTAGGTTGGAGACTGTTGCGTATGGTATACTTGCCTAGAGTTGGTGCCAGTATATAAAAGAAGGCTGACCAGGAGGTGCCCCTGGGCACTGGAAGAGGCTGAGGGCTGTCAGCTGCATGGAGGCCATCCTCAGGGCAGGGAGAGCTGCTTGAGGCACTTGGCAGCTGGGCCCCTCGCAGCTCTGCTGGGCCCACAGGCCCCTTCCCACTCCTGCTGCAGTGGAGGGCAGGGCCGCTGTTGTCTGAGCTGAGCTGGAAGGTAAGATTCTTGCCCTACCCTGTGCTGCCCTGCCCTCCAGCCTTTCCCCTCTCTCACCTTCAAGTGCCTGGAAGGCAGGGCCTCCTGTCAACTCTTTTGTCCCAGGCCTGGGCTCCCAGGAGGTCACACCCTGTCCTGGCTGGGTTCCACCCTTCATCTTCCCCTCCTTTGCTCCAAGCCAGGCTTAAAATGAACAACTTCAACCTTGGAAAATCCTCTTCCCTCTTTCCCTCCCCCTGCAATTCCTCAAGAAGTATTGGCAAGGCAGCAGGACCAGCTGCATTCTCCCTGGTGGCAGGAGAACATTAACCCCTTAAGGGAAGGGGGGCGGGTATCTTTTTGGGAGCCATGGAGGGGTCTGGGCAAGCTGCATCCTCTTCCCAAAGGAGTTGACGGAACTTAACCCTTGGTGTGCAGGTGGGGAACAGGCACTGTCTCTGGGGCACTTTGTGGAAACTGCATAGCGTCTCTGTCTCCCAGTAGGAAATGCCTGTGGGAGGTGGGAGGCAGTTAACATTGGATGCTGTGCAGTCACTTAGGCAGACCCTTGATCAGCTCTCCCTTGTCTACCCTGTGACAGGCTCTTCCATTCTAGGCCTCCATTTCCCCTCTTTCTCCCTCACAGGAACCCCCTTTCGGACCTGGCCTTCAATGGGGACCTGGCTCAGCTGGCCAGCTCTGAGCCACCTACTGACGTGAGTTATTCTCCAGTTACCAATCAGAACCGTGGTATTTTAGAGCTGGGAGAGTCATCTAAGATCATCTCTTTCGCCTCCTTGTAGTTTAGATGGGGAAGCGGAGGCCGTGGAGGAGGTGACTGGCCCAAGGGCTGGCCCCGGGACTCAGGTTTCTCAACTTCCAGGCCACCCTGGCTAAGTGTGGCTCAGGCCCTGAGGCTCTTACAGTGTCCAGAACAACTGTCCTTGATTATCTACTGTGTGCTGGGCACATCCCAGGAATGTTGACTGACTTAATCCTTGTGGTAACTCTAGCTAGCAGGCCCTTTTGGTCCCATATGAGAGGTGAGGACACCCGGGCTTGAAAGGTTAAGTAACTTACCCAGGAGCTGAGGCAGGATCTGAAGGGTCTGAGTCCACGGCTCTCCCTGGCCGGATTGCCTTCTCAGGGTTCAGAAGAGAGGAAGAGTCCTTTCTTGGGGGTTTCCTGTTACATCCCCTCTCCCGACAGTGTGCTCAGAGGGCAGAACAGCCTGAATTTCTGAGTAAGTGATGTAAAGGATGGTCCTTCTTACTCATAGAGCCCTTGCTAGCCAGAGGCTGTCCTATCTGCCCCATGAGGGAGACCTGACTCCATTCATTTGTCTGTCCAAAAGTATTTATTGAGCAACTACTGTGACCTGGGTAATGGGGAAACAGCAGAGAACAAAACAAAGACCGCCCCTGCTCTCAGGGAGCTCACCTTCCAATGCGGGGAGGCAGATGCCAACACAGACATCCCTGTGAACCAGCAGATGTGTAGTGTGTCAGACAGGTGCTGGGGACACCTGGAAGGGTTCTGGGGTGAGGGTAACAGGGGGAGGCCTTGCTACGAAGAGGGGGATGGAGTGAGCTATGTGGATGTTGGGGAACAGCATTTTTGGCAGAGGAAAGTGCAAGTATGAAGGATTTGGTACCTTCCTGGCAAGGAAGCCTGGATGTCTGGATCGCAGTGAGAGAGGAGGAGTTGGGCCATAGGGAGGACCCAGAGGTGATAGCCTTGCAGGACCCTAGGAGGACCTTTGCTTGCGTGAGGGTATTATGCCATTGAGGGGCTGGAGGAGAGGAGTGACCTCTGCTGTTTTAGTTGTAAAGAGTCACCCTGCCCTCTTGGTTGCAGGGAGCCCAGGGCAGCAGCAGGGACTAGTTAGGGGGCTGTTGGGATAACCCAGGTGAGAAATGATGGTGTCATGGACTCTGGAGGTATAGCCCGTGGTGGAGATGGCGAGCAGTGGTGGCCTCTGTCTAGGATCTGAAGGTGGCGTGGACGGGACTTGCAGATAGATTGATGTGAGGAGAGAGCAGAATCAAGGATGACTCCAGGGCTTCTGATGTGAGCGATCAGAAGGTTACTGTTTACGGAAGAGGGGACTTCTTAGGGTGAAGCAGGATAGGGGGAGATCAGAGGGGCTTGCTTTTGGATTTGTTGAGTGGGAGATGCCTTGTAGACATGCAGGTGGAAACGTCGAGGGGGCCGTGGGATATTTGAGTCTGGAGCTGCAGGGCCTCGTCAGTGTAGAGATGGTAGTAAAGACAGCTGAGATCACCAAGGGAGTGGGTGAGGCCTAGCGGAGGAGCGCGGGAGAAGCTGGAAGGAGCAGCGGTGGGGTAGAAAATCCAGGCAGTGTGGAGTGCTCCGGAAGCCACGTGAAGCTAGTAGCTTGCAGGACTCGGGGGGCTGGGGGGGGACTGGGGGAGGGCGGATTAGTGGTCAGATGCTACCCATGGGGCAAGGAAGATGAGCACTGAGAAATGGGAGTTAGCTGCAGGGCGTCATGGGTGACCTTGGCCAGAGCGGTGGGACGGCGGGTGAGGAGAGAAGCCCAGTTGGAGGGGGTTCAGCAGAGGATGGGCGAGAGCAGCTGTGGGGATGGATACTGAATGGAGAGCCCTGTGTTTAAGAAAAAGGGGTGGTAGCCAGAGGGAGAGAAGGAGTCAACAGCACTGTGTTGTCGTTTCTTTTTTTAAGCCAGAAGAAACGAGAGCAGTTTGTGTGCTGATGGAAATGATCCAGTAGAGTAGGAAAAATCAGTGGTGCAGGACAGAGAGAGGAGGAGTTGGCCTTAGCTCTGAGCAAGGACAGTTCATGGCCGCGGCAGGGAGCAGAGGGCTTGGGCTCCTGTGCGGGCGGCGGGGCTGCGGGTGCTGGTGTGGGTGTCCTCCGCCCGTGGCCTCTGCGTTCTCAGGGAAGGGGGGCAAGGCTGTCAGCTGAGAGAGCCCGGGAGGAGCTGTGGACTTTTGAGGAGACCAGATGGGAAAGCGTTGCCTGGGGGGTGGGGTGTGTGTGTGGTGGGATTGCTGGGCCGCAGGGGGGCCCTCTGAGGGCAGGGGGGTGAGCCGCAGGGGGCCCAGCCGTCCTGGTTGCGCGCTTTTCTCCAGCCACGTCCAGAATGGCTGTCTGGGTGCAGCCTTGAGGTGGGGAGAGCTGTGTATTTAAACAGGTTAAGCAGTAGGGTGAGGGAGGGAGCTGTGTAAAGAAATGACATCAGTGGCGATAAAGAGAGAAGGGAGGGAGTCTGCCGGGCAGAAGCAAGGAGGGTTAGTGGCTGTGCTTCTCAGAGGGGCTGAGGGATTAAGCCGGGTGGGGGATGGAAAGAGGGAGGTGGACAGATGGGGGTGGGAGTGGGTGAGCGGGACACCTGAAAACGAGGTTATGGAGGAGCAGTCGTTACAGGTAAGGACAAGGTCTAGGGTAGGATCCTGGGGACAGGTGGGTCACAAAGGAATAGGGGAGAGGCGGGCAAGGACTGGAGCCAGGATGCTGGATGGGTTGACGGTGTGACTGTTGGAATCACTATGCGTTATAACAGGGGTAGCGCTGGGGAGGGTGGCAGTGGTCCAGGAGCTCTGCTTCTGAGGGAGGAAGGGGTCTGTAGGGGCCTCTAACAGGAGGGGTTCCGGATGGTGTAGTTTAAGGGCATGAGCTTTAAATTAACCAGAGATCTGTAGAGGGGACAGGGTGGAGGGAATGGAAGTTGGCCTTGAGAAGGAAGCAGGATGCCTCCCCCTGCCCAGACCCGGTGGGTGATGATGGGGCAACAGCCCCATTGGCAAGAGGGCGGCAGGGGATCGTGATCTCTGGGGGTGGGCCGAGCTCAGGTGGGGCAAGACTCGTCTGGGGCCAGGCTGAGTGGAGGGGTAAAGGAGTGCCAGGTGTTTGGTGGCCCCAGTGTCCCACAGTATCCATTCTCTAAGTCCTATCCTGAAAGGCCATGTGCGCAAATCTTACTTAATCCTCACCTAACGGTGAGATGGACATTGTTGCCACCAGCCCCAGGGTACAGATGGAGAAGCTGAGGCTCGGAGTGACTTCTGTGCGGGAGGGCGTACAGCTTACAAGGGCCGGGGCAGGGGTAGCTCTGGGCCAGGTGCTTTCCCGTCCCCTGGGCCTTTCACCTGAACGCTGAGGCCGGCCTGCCTGCCTCCTTGAGTCGGTCCTGTGATGCACAGAGCCGGGTGGAGAGCTCCACGCCACCCCTGGGAGGTAGGAGCTGCTCCCGGGAGCTGGTCTGGAGCTGCATGGGGCCTGGAGTCCTGCTCTGAGGCCGGACCTCCCCCACCCCCAGACAGCCGGAGTCCCAGTCCTCCTTTTCCCTTTGTAAAGCCAGTGTTCTTGACCCAGGAACTCTGGACCCTTTAGAAGATCCTTAGGTGAGCTCTGGGTGGGTGGGTGGGTGTGCGGGGGAGGGTTTGAACCACCTGAAGTGGCGTGAGTGATACCGTGTGAATAAGGCGACGTGCATTTTGTGGGGAGAGGGCCAAAAGGAGGGGTCTGTGGACCCTGAGAAGTTTAAGACACTCGAAGTCATCTCGGAGCCTCTTGCGGCCGTCTTGGGTGGCTGCCCCTCTGCGCCCGGGTTTCCTCTGTGGAGTGTGAGCGTGTGAGGCAGCCGCTGACCTGAGGTCTCTGCGGGGTTGGCAGGGGGCCCCCCACCCAGCGGAGTGGTGAGTGATGGCTCTGGACCTTTCTCTTGCAGGTTTCCAAGGCCTGGGTCCCCTCCAGTCCAGGCTCCACCAGCCCAGGCCTCCCCGTTGAAGCCTCGGGCTCAGCCCCTGAGTCTCCACGTCCTTCCTCACCCGATGAGAGCTCTCCCCGCCACTCACAGCTTCCAGAAGCCCAGAGCCCTGCAGCTTCCGGAGCTTCTCCCTGCCTCCCCAAGACCCTGGCATCCCCATCTGCGGCCCCTCCTGATGAGGACTCCTGCCACCCCACTACTCCGGGGCTCCCCTCTCTGGGAGCCCTGGAGGCCTCCAGACCTGGCAGCCCTCCCCTCCAGGAGCTCTCGGGGCGCCGCAGCCCGGAGCAGCCCCCAGCTGCCTTGCCCCAGCCCCTAACGGACGGGGGTGAGTTGCTAGACCTCCCTTGGACGTTGCCATCAGGGGACATGGCGGCCACAGGGGGTGAGGACCTCCGTCCCGTCAGCCTGGCTCAGCGCCGATTTTCTGAAGGTGTGCTCCAGCCGCCCGGCCAAGACCAGGAGAAGCTGGGGGGCTCGCTGGCTGCCCTGCCCCAAACCCAGGGCAGCCAGTCGGCCCTGGATCATCCCTTTGGAAGTGGGACACAGTCCAGCTGGAGCTTGTCACAGTCCTTTGAATGGACCTTCCCCACGCGGCCTTCGGGTCTGGGGGTGTGGCGGCTGGACTCCCCACCCCCCTCCCCCATCACTGAAGCCCCTGAGGCCGCGGAGGCTGCAGAGGCTGGAGACTGGGCTGCATCCAGCAGGGAGGAAGGAGTGTCCCAGCAGGCGCGAGGGGCCCCGCCAGCTCCAGAGGGCCCAGGAAGGCCTGGTTCCTGGATGCAGGCGGATGATCTGGGCACCTCCCCAACCCAAAAGGGCGATGGGGAGAACCATCCTCAGCCCGCAGCTCTCCCCCTCGAGCCCCTGCCAACAGCGGGGGACCAGCCTGGACCAGCCTTGCTGCAGGCAGAGGAGAGGTACGAGGAGCGGGAGCCCCTGCCTGGACAGGGATCCCTGCTTCCTCTGCCCACCAGGGAGGCCGCCCTGCCCATCCTGGAGCCGGTCCTGGGGCAGCGGCAGCCAGCACCCCCTGACCAGCCCTGTGTCCTCTTTGCCGCCATCCCCGACCCCGGGCAGGCACTGCCTGCCAAGGAGGAGGCCATGACCCTTGCCCAGGCCGAGACCACCAAACCCAGGACAGAGGTTCAAGACCCGCGAAGGGCGTCCCCCGAGCCTGCAGGTCCCGAGAGCAGCTCCCACTGGCTGGATGACCTCCTGGCTTCGCCATCACCCAGTGCTGGAGGTGCACGGCGGGGAGCTGGATCTGAGCTGAAGGACACACAGACCCCAAGTGCTTGCTCTGAGGTGAGGACAGGGCACGGGGCGGGGCTTGGATGGAAGCCAGGCCTTCGGAGGGTTTTGTTCTTTCAACGTGGATTTTATGTGATCAGAGCTTGGGATCCAGCCATGATCAAGGGCACCTAGGACGTGCCCCTCGGAGCTGTACCGCCAGGCAGAGCTGGCAGAGCAGAGGGTGTGGGCAGAGGTGGGGGGAGGAGGACCAGCAGGAAGGAGTTAAGACCAGGCTTAGGCTTTAGTGTGAGTCCTTATCTGACTCCAGCATCCACCGGCTGACGGGTCTTGGGAACATACCCCAACCTCTAAGCTTCAGAGTCCTTTCACAGTGATGACGTTTGCCTCTTAGGCTTGTATTGTGGGTAAGATAGACGTGGAAAGCGCTGGGTGCGATGCTTGGCAAACACTGAGTGTTCAGTACGTTATGACGGGTGGCATTATGAAGGGCACCAGCACAGCCAGTTAGAGCTGTGAGCTCTGGACGCAGACTGCCTGGGTTCGTGTCCTGGCCCTGCTCTTTGCCCACGTGTGACCTTGAGCAAGTGACTTTTCTGCCTGTGCCTTGGTTTCTGCATCTGTAAAATGGGGAGAACAGTGATGAGCTCTACCTTGTAGTGTGACGGTTACAGTATCTGTAAAGTACTAAGAACAGTGCCTGGCTCATCACGGGTGCTTGGTGAGTGTTGCCTTTTATGAACGTTATTACTATTAAGCTCAGACTTGCCTCTGTAGACAGGCAGCTGAGGCCCAGAGGAGGCAGAGCCTTGTGCAAAGGTTACCCAGCAAGTTGGTGGCTGGGCCAGGGCCAGAGCGCCAGTTCCAGGGCCAGTGCCCTTTCTCCTACCAGGCTGCCCCAGAATCTCAGGGCTGGGGTCCAAGTGGCTTTTGAAATGTATTTTTCAAGCCCAGCCTGGGCTGGTAGGGGTGGGGCTGGAAGGAGGGAGGAGCCTGGGGGCCTCTGGGGGCAGAGGTGGGGGGAGGAGGACCAGCAGGAAGGAGTTAAGACCAGGCTGGCTCCTGAAGTAGGTGTGTCTGTCCCAGGATGTGGGTGACTCAACTGGCTTCTGGGCGGGGCTGCCGGAGCTGCAGCTGCTCTGGAGGGAGCGGGGCCAGGGCCAGCGAGAGCCAGAGCCGGAGCCATCGGACAGGTCTGGGCGAGGGGAGCGGCCCAGCCCTGTCCTGGCACCCGCCGCGCCCAGTAGCCCGGGACGGGCAGGGGGCAGGAGGCAGGGGCCATGGCCCGACCTGGGGACAGGGAGCCCAGCCTGTCTGTCTTGGAGAGGCTGCTGGCCAACGCAGCGCTGCGGGATGAGGCTGGCTGGCTTCGCAGCCCTGAGCCCAGGGCTCCCCCACCCGCAGGAGTGAGTCAGGGAGTGTGGGGTGGGGCGGGGTGCCGGAGCCGGCTGGGTCTTTTCCCCGGTGCAGGAGGAGGCTGTCCCTTCTGCCTCCCAGGCGGGCAGGCGGGCAGGCGGGCGAGGACTGAGAGGTCTTCCCGGGGAGGCCTAGGCAGGAGGGTGCTTTCCTTAGGGAGGAAGTGGCTGGGAACTCACGAGGGCTAGAAGGGTGTTGGGATTTTGCCTTGGCAAGGAGATCATAGAGGGGCTTAAAGAGTTCTTGATCTCTCCTTGCTGAAAGTATAGCCCCATACCCATGTGAAGACCATTCTGCCAGGCAGCCTCTCTCCTGGCGGTTTGCTAAGTGTTGCCCAAGGGCTGTAAACGCGACCATGGGATCATCGATTGAGTGTCCGTGGTGGGCCAGGCGCTGTGCTGAGTGCTTGGCTTAAATGATTTTGTCTAATCCTCTTGTACCACCCCACAGTAGGAATTACCTCATTTAGGGATGAGGACCCTGAGGCCCAGAGTGGTTAAGTGGTTTGTCCAAGGTCACACAGCTGGGATCCAAACCCAGGCTTTCTGTAGCCAAAGTGGGGCTCTTGGGCACTAGGCGGTGCTGACTCTCTCGTTCTGGACTGATTCTCGCCCTGATTGACTCTAAGCATAGTTTCTTTGTTTCTCTCTTTTTCCTGATGCCCAGGGACTCCTTGGCTGGGCCCGGAAAGATCTGCAGAGTGAATTTGGGATTGTAGCAGACGCACATCCCAGAAGTTTTAGTCCTTGCAGCTGGTCCCAAGACACTTCTCAGGACTATGGCCTTAGGAGTGCGAGCCCTAGAGGGGGCCCAGGCCTTGGAGAGAGGGACTGGACCAACAAGTGCGGGCACGGAGTGGGGGAGGGGAGCTCCAGGGAGTGGGCCAGCAGGTGTGGCATCGGCCAGGAGGGGATGGAGGTCGGCAGCCAAGATGGGAGTGGAGTGTCGGCCCCGGGGGGGCTCACGGCCCAGGACCAGGTGATTGGAAAGGCAGCCCAGCCTGGCACTCCGCAGGGCCAAGAGGTAGATGTTCGCGACTGGGAGTTCAGAGAGAGGGATTCCCAGGGCTCTTACTCCAGCCAGGGTGTCGAAATCCAGGGCCAGGAATTTGGGAAGAGAGATTCTCTGGGTACTTACTGCAGTCAGGATGCAAGCTTTCAGGACTGGGAATTTGGGAAGAGGGATTCTCTGGGTGCTTCTGCCAGCCGGCATGAAGATGAGCAGAGCCAGGAACTGGGGAAGAAGGACCAGCTTGGCAGGTACGGCAGCCAGGACGCAGGTGAGCCGGACCAGGAGTTTGGGAAGAGCAGTTCTTCACTGAGCACCTACAGCAGCCGGGGCGCAGAGCAGCCGGACCAGGATTTCGGGAAGAGCGCCTGGATGAGAGACTACAGCCGCGGTGGCAGCTCCACGGCCCTCGGCTCCCAGGACAGAGGCTTCGGAATGAGAGCCCTGAGTGCCGGGTTCAGCCCCGAGGAAGCCCAACAACAGGACGAGGAGTTTGAGAAGAAGATTCTGAGTGGCAGAGAGAGCCTGGGCGAGGCCAGCAGGGATGGAAGCTGGCCTGAAGAGGCTGAGTCTGGGGGCTTGTTCAGCCCCAGCAGCCCCCAATCACAGGATGGGGCACTGGGACAGAGAGACCAGAGCAGCTGGCAAGGCGGTAGTGCCAGCCAGGAGGTCGGAGGGCTGCAGGGCAGACAGCAGGCAGGGGGCCAGAGCCCCAGTGATGCCGACCGGGAAGACAGGGAGGTGGGGCAGCGAGGCTGGGCCGGTGACTTCAGCCTCAGCATGGTCCCCCAGCCAGAGGCGGCCTTCAGCCCAGGGCAGCGGGACTGGAGCGGCGACTTCTGCGTGGAGGCGGCCGAGAGGAGCCGTCAGTTTGGCATCATTGGCAACGACAGAGCGAGCGGCGCTGGCCTGAGCCCTTCTGGCAAGATAGGAGGCGGCCACTTTGTGGCTCCCGGGGAGACCTTGGCCGGGACCATGGACTGGAGAGACCAGCTGGGCCTTAGGAACTTGGAAGTGTCCAGCTGTGTGCGTTCTGGGGGCTTGAGTGAAGCCAGGGAGGGTGCTATGGGGCAGGTGGGCTGGGCAGACAACCTGGGCTTGAGAGACGTGGAGCTGGCCGGCCGTCTGGAGACTGGAGGGTCTGTGGAGCCCAGGGGGATCGGAGTCGGGGAGAAGGACTGGACTGCTGAGGTCGGATTGAGGGGCAGAGATTTGGCGGCAGTGGGGGAGGTAGGAGACCACAGCCAGGCCAGAGAGAGTGGCGTGGGGCAGACCGACTGGTCAGGTGTGGAGGCAGGAGAGTTCCTGAAATCAAGGGAGCGTGGAGTGGGTCAGGCAGACTGGACACCTGACCCAGGGCTGAGAAACAGGGAGCTCGGGGCGGGCCAAGTGGACTGGGGCGACAATCTGGGCCTGAGGAATTTGGAGATGCCCTGCGACCTGGAGTCTGAGAGTTCCCGGGGGCCGCGGGGGTGTGGAGTGGGGCAGACGGACTGGACCCAGGACTCGGGGCTCCGGAATGTGGAGCTCTTGGGGGCCCTGAGTGAAGCCAGGGAGCATGGGGTAGGGGAGGTCAGCCAGTCTCCTGAACCAGGCCTGAGGAACGACGGCGTCTTGTCCCCTGGCCTGGAGGCCAGAGACCCCTCGGAGGCCAGGGAGCTGGGAGTTGGCAAGACAAGTGGGCCAGAGACCCAGGGCGGAGACGATCCCCTGCCTTCCGTGGCCATCTGCCCCAAGGAACCTGGATCAGAGGCAGGGGAATCCCCCGGCTTTGGAGCCAGGTAAGGGAGCGCCATCCCAGGGTGGGGAGGGAAGGTGTGATGGCTGTCTGAAAAGTGCACCCTTTCTAAGGGGGATAGAAACCGCTTTCCCCCAAGAACTTCTAGTGTTTGGAAAATTGAGATGGTTTGGACTGTGAATTTTTACTTTATTTTTTAAACTGAACTCTGACACACACACAGGTGAGTTCCTGTTTTGAACGATGAATGTGATGGTTGAGGTGTGACTTTTGCAACTCGTGCTTTAGGCTTCCTTGGTGATTGTGAGTATGCTGGAAGATACGTCCTGTCTTTGGTTAGTTTCTGGTGGCTGTTCCCCAGGCCTCTCGGTCCTGAAGCCGCAGGTTCTCCAGGACCAGGGAACACGGATGCTTTCATAGGCTTGGGGGAGGAGGACTCCGTGTCGTCTTGGCCTGAGCACTCCAGGTCAGGGTGGAGCGGGCAGTGGCACTCCTTGCTTCTTGCAATGGGTAGGATCCCTGTGTTTCTTGCCTGCCTTGTCTTAAGGCCCAGAAGAGCATCAGTTTAAGAACCTAAAAGGCAGGAATCCCTGGCGGTCCAGTGGTTAGGACTCTGCACTTTCACTGCTGCGGGCCCGGGTTCAATCCCTGGTCAGGGAACTAAGATCCTACAAGCCTCGTGGCACGGCCAATGAATAAATAAGTAAATAAAATAAAAACAACAACAGAGAATAAATCCTGGTTTAAAAAGAAAACAACAAAAACCTGAAGGGCATTGGGACCTGGCTCCTGGCCCCATGACCTTGGCCTCCATGCACAGAGTTTCTGATAAAGAACTTTCCAAAAAAAAACCAAACCGATAGTTTTCCGAGCCAACCACAGTCTGTCCCTGAGATTTTTCTGTTCTAAAACCAACTGAGGTGATGTTGCACCTGGTGAGGGTGCTAAAAAGGCATTGTTTCCATTTCCCTAACGTTTCCATCCACTGAGGTTGGGGTTAATTCTCTTAACTGAGTAGCAGGTTCGACCTTTTCCAACCCTGGAGCTTCTCTCCTGGCGTGAAGGGAAGAAGGAAGGGGGTGTTGGATGGGATCTGTGTTAGAAGTGGAAGGGGCTGATGGTAGTGGGAGGGGGGCAGGAGGGACCAGCAAGTGTCTAGAGGGAATCGGTGGGGTGTTGGAGGGGTCAGGAGAGGCGTTTGGGGTTGAGGAGAAGGGAGAGGGGAAGGTGGACAGAGCCTGGGGCCAGGACCGTGCCCCCGGGGCGTATTCTGGGGGCTCAGGCTGCTGAGGGGGAGACGGAGTGTGGGCAGAGGTGAGGCCTGCAGGAAGGGCTTGAGTGTCCCAGACTAGGAGTCCACAGGCTCCTGGGATCCTGCACAAGTTGCTGGACCTCTCTGAGCTGTAACATTCCTGGGGGGAGGAGAGTGTAGGCTCCCCGCGGTTGCCCCGGATTCCTCTTCCCGAAGCGGGAAAGGGATTTTATCATCTCCGGTTAGCAGGTCGCAGAGCGGTGTGACCCGCTTTAGGTCACCGAGTCAGCAATGTCTCTTTCTGACTTCTGCGTCTTTACTGCGTTCAAGGCTCTTACACTACCACGCAGTGGGACCCACAGCCCTCCACCTTTCCCCGAAGTCTGGGGTGGGCCTTGGGAGGGGGAAAGCCAGAATATCTCCCCTTGTTTAGGATGGAGGGAGAGGCTGGCTGGGGGACTGGGTTGGGGAAGGCGAAGGGGATCGGCAGAGAAGCTGGGAGTCCTCAGTGTTCAGCTCTCTGAGCTCCGGTCTCCATCACACCTAGAAAACGCTTGGGAAAACGCACAGTGGAAAACGCCACTGTGTACTCAGTGGGCGTACAGGAGACTTAGGGAGTATGGATATTAGCACTGAAAGCACAGGAGTAAGGAAACCTGTATATCTTTCTCTAATGTGGTGTTTCTCAAGCTTATTTGACTAATATCCAAGGGGCTGGTGTTCTGAGCATCTGACTTAGGGAAATTCTACCCTCTGGAAAGTTGCTCTTTAGAGGAAATTTTGGAGGTTCTCCTGGTAACGAGAAGTCCTCGAGGACAGTTCAGAGCCGGCTGGCTTTGGGCCGGTGTGCCAGGTTTGGGTCCTGATTCTGCCATCACCCCTGTGACCTTGGGCAAGTCCCGTCTCTGCTCAGGCCTCCTGTGTCTTGTCTGTAATTGGGAGTAATCGACCCCGGACACCCACAGCATTGATCTTCACACTTACCCTGTGAAGCGGGAAAGGGATTTTATCATCTCCAGTTAGCAGGTCGGGGAGTGGTGTGACCCACCTAAGGTCACTGAGTCAGCAATGTCTCTTTCTGGAGTTGGGCTAGGAGTTCGTACACAGGAAGTGATAGAAACCTGCCTGGCACGTGGTCGTCACTGACCGAATGCTCACCACCAGTATTTGTATCTGTTTTGCAAGTGTGGATGGACGTGAGGAACTGTCCCAAAAGTGAGGGCTTGGAAGACATTTTGGTCATCATCCTGTGTGGGACAAAGGTTCCCCTGCTGGTGATCATTGGCTGTACCACTGTCCGTATAACTGGGACAAGAGCGGCGTTGGGGAGAGCTCAGGCCCCTCCCCTCTGTGTCTAGGTCACCTTGTCCTGGTGGGAGTGGCGCTCCTGGGTCTCCTGAGAGCTGTTGCACTGCCCTCTCCTCTCTCTGGCCTCCTGGTCATCTCCTGCCCCTGCCCCCAGGCCGCAGCGAGGCAGAAGCCTTCCAGCCATTGGCGGGGGTGGGGGGTCTTCACAGAATGTGAGAGGACCCTCAGAGATACTGAGGCCAGCTCCTTCGTTCCGTGGGTGGTGAAGCAGGCCCAGAGAGGCAGTGTGACTTTCTCAAGGCCCCACAGCTTGTGAATGTGGGCTCCTTCCCGTTCCCTTGGGCCCCAGCCCTGTAACCATCTCTCGGGGTGCTCTTCCTGTCTCCCTGGGGTCAAGGTCAGCTGCTGCCCCTTTAGACACGTCATTCCAGCTTCAGTCCTCACTCTCTCCTTTTCGGTCTTGAAGCCTCGAACACGAGGAAACTGATTTTTTGTGCATCTGCTCCATGCCGATCCCCGTGTTTACACCTGGAGTGGCTGTGGGCTGGGCTTGGATAGAGTCCCGGGCCTCAGGGGCCTCTAAGACCAGGAGGGCGAGGGGCAGACGTGGTATGAGACACGTCCTCAGGCCGGGAAGCTGTGTTGAGCACGAGGACGATCACCCTAAAAATTCCTCAAGGGCTAACTGTGTGCTTGGTGCGCGTTTCTGCCAACAGACCCGGCGAAGTATAGGTACTTATATTATCCCCATTTTACAGATGAAGAAACTGAGGCCCAGAGCGGATAAGTAACTTGGCCGAGGCCACAGGCAAGGGGTGCAGTCCATATGTGTGCTGGAGTGGGCAGCGCTCAGGACAGGTTCCTGACCTGCTTCCCTGCCGGGGAGCGGCTCAGGTTATAGGTGTTCTGGGTGCTCCCACAAGGAGAAGGAAAGCTTCTCCCGGGATGGGGTGACGGGTGAGTGGGGTTTAGACAAGTCAGCAGGGATGAATGCTTCCCTCCCCCACCCCATGGTCACCCCCAGAGCCCACCGAGCTCCTCCGCTGCCCTCTGCCCACGTGGCTCTGGGCCAGGGCTCGCTCTGGAGGTGGCTCTTCCCATCCACCCATCCTCGTCCCCTTAGCTCTCGGGGCCTGCCCTCAGCCTCCTCCCTGCCTCACCCCGGAAGAGGCTTTGGGCAGGGCCTCCTCAGGCTGGGTGGGGTGCTGCCACTGCCCCCTCCCTCCCTGGCCTCCCTGATCTCAAGCAGGGGGGCAAGCTGGCTTTGGCCCCCCTCCAGGGCTGCTCCTGACTCCGCTGCCTTGCTGCACTTCTGCCGCTACCTCCGCCTCCCTCCCTCCTGAGACTGCTTTAATTTCCATCTGTCAGCAGCTTGTGGAAGGACAGACTGATACACGCTCTCTCCCGCCCTATCCCTTCTGGCCTGGTACTGACTCACCTGCCTCACACACTTCCCCTCCAATCTGGGACTCGTGGCCTGGCTTCGGGGTACTGTCCTGCCCGCCTCTCCCATGGCTGTGTGCACGGTGTGTGTGTGTCGGGTGTGGCTCTGCTGTGCTTGTGGTGTGGTGGGTATGAGGTGTGTGTGGAAGGAGTGACCGATGAATAGTGCACGCTTCCCTGCAGGAGATGGACCATGAGAGTGTGCAGGTGTATCTGTGTGTTTCAGGGGGGCAGCTGGGCAACACAGGCTCCTCGTGTGAGGAACGTGAGCTAGTGAGAGTGTGGTGTGCTGTGCCTGGTGTGTTCTTGTCATGCTTTGAGGGAGCGGCGGGCAGAAGACGCAGATGCCGTGTCGAGGTGCAAGGTGACCCAGCCTCTCGTTCCCTCGGCAAATGTTTGCTCAGTCCCGCTCCTGGCCAGGCCCTGGGCCAAGGGCTGGGAGCACAAAGGTGGCAGGGGGCCTGTCTTTGCCCTTGAGTTGCTCACAGTTGGGCAGTGCGGACAAAGAACCACGGACTCTGAGGCAGGGGCTGGGCCAGGTAGAACCCAGGGCTTGCAGGGCTGGGGAGAGCGCTGGCTGGGGGAGGGGAGCCGCGGGCTGGGGGAGGGGAGCCGCGGGCTGGGGGAGGGGAGCCAGCCGGCTCAGAAGAGGAATTGAAGTGCACGGGGAGTGAGCAGAGGCAGTGGGAGAGCCTTCCAGGCTGGAACATCTTGTCCAGATACACAGTTGGATACATAGCCATCTGTGAGGGCCGGGCGCTCAGTGAGACTGGGGCGCGGGGACGGCCGACCTGGAGGGTGGGGGCCGAAGAGGCAGGATGGGCAGATGGACCGCTGCCTGGCTTATCCCGAGGAGAGTGACCACCTAAACTGGTGCCCTTGGGAGGGACACAACTGACAGCATCAACAACAGCGACGGTCGTGGTAATAGTAACTTACTTATAGGGCACACACCGCGTGCTCTGCACCGTGCTGGGGGCTTGAGAGTCTCACTGCGGTCCGCCAGTGATTCTGTAGTTAGGAGACCCCGAGGCGTTATAGGTGAAGGCACTCATCCAAAGTCTCAGAAAGTGGTGGACCTGGGATTTGAACCCGCCCGGCTGGCCCAGGTCCTGCCCTCTGTGCTGTGTTGTACGAGGCCCCTGTCGGGAGAAGCGTGGACAAGAGGGAGAGCGAGAGGTTGGGGAAAGCGCCCTTCGGGGAGGGAGATGCAGTCCCACGTGACCTTGGCCTCTGGTCCTCTGCAGCCCTGGCGGATGCCTGGCGCGCTCCCCGCCCTCCGGCTCCCAGGGCCCGCTGGAGGAGACGCCGGCTGCCAGCTGCTCCAGGGCAGCGGTCCGGAGGGAGTCGGCCCGGAGGGAGTCGGCAGCCTCGGGCCTCAGGGAGCTGGCAGAGGAGGAAGGGGCCACAGCAGGCGCTGACCAAGGGGAGCCCCTGGAGCCTGGCTGGGACCATCTGCCCTCCTGGAGGCCCCAGCCTGATGGTGAAGCCAGACAGACAGAAGAGGTGGATGGCACCTGGGGCCCTGCAGGGACCGGGCAGAGCAAGCAGGACCGGATGCCGACCCCCCAGTGGCCCCCCCAGGGCCCTCCCGCCAGCTCCACCAGTCAGGATTTCTCCTTCATCGAGGTCAGTGGAGGGGAGCCCAGGGCAGTGGGTGGGATGTTGTTGGGGGTATGGGGGGTGCTCGTCCCTTGGGCCTCCCTCATCTGTGTGGGCCCCGAGCAGTCTCAGTCCGGGAGGCAGAAAGCGAGAAGCTCCAGCCCGAGGCTGTTAGGGGCTCCCCTGGGCTGGGGCAGGACCACGAAGAGGATGGCAGTGGTGTTGCCCTTGTCCCAAGCAGGACACCGAGATCCTTGACAGTGCCATGTATCGGAGCCGTGCCAACCTGGGGCGCAAGCGTGGGCACCGGGCCCCGGCCATCCGGCCTGGGGGGACGCTGGGCCTGTCGAAGGTGGCAGAGTCGGACGCAAGGCTGTTCCAGGACTCTACAGGTGGGGCCGGGGTGTCGTGTGATGACATCCGTGTCCATGTCTGAGGGTGGTGCAGGGGCAGGGAGGTCTGGGGTTGCCGCCTGTGCTGAGCCCTTCTCTGGGCCCTTGCAGAGCCGCGGGCTTCGCGGGTACCGTCTTCAGACGAGGAGGTGGCGGAGGAGCCTCAGAACCGCCGGACACGGGTGACCAAGGGGCTGAAAGTCAACCTCTTTCCCGGCCTGAGCCCATCAGCCCTGAAGGTACCATCTGATAACGGGGCCATCTGACCACCTTGCATCCAGCCTGCCTTCCCTCCATCCATCTACTCATTCCCTATCCCCTTCCTCGTGTTCCTCCTCTCACTCTGCTCTCCCTGTGCTGGGCGCTAAGTGGGATGGAAGGAAGAACAAGGCGTGTTTGTGTCCCACAACTTCCCGGGGTAGTGGGGGACATGAGCCATGCCGTCATTAGCCCTGGTGAAGGAGGAAGTTTAGGGGTCACTGCGGGGGTAGAGGTAAGAGGCGGGCCTGCTCAGAGAGAGGGAGACACAGTGGGTGCAGGGTGGGAGAGTAGATTGGGGAAGGCCTCATGTGATGACTGTAGCTTCGAGGTGCACAGAGGAGGTGGCCGTGCAGGGTGTGAGGCGGGGAGACGTTGGAGACAGAGGGAATGGGAGGAGCCGAGGCACAGGGACGGGAAGTCACGGCTGGCTTCGTCCAGCCCAGTTAGTCTGGATTCATTTCAGCAGTGTCTCTCTGAGGGCCTGCTGTGTACCAGGCATGGCTCAGCTCTCGGGGGAAGCTCATCTCTAAGCGACTTCGCATCCACTGGGGTGAAAGGTAAAGGGGGTCTGAGCCTGCCTCTGGGGACGGCGTACTCTGGGGAGAAGGCCTAGCCTCCTGTGGCGGCTCCTTCCTGCGCCTCTGACGTCCGTCTGCGCCTGGCTTGTCTCTCAGGCCAAGCTGCGCTCCCGGAACCGCTCGGCTGATGAGGGGGAACCGACAGAGGGCAAGTCGAGTCAGAAGGAGCCCGTGATCCATCGCTCCAAGTCCTGCAAGGTCCCGGGGCTGGGGAAGCCCCTCGCGTTACCTCCCAAGCCAGAGAAATCCTCAGGGTAGGTGACCTAAGCGCCGGGCATTCACTGGCCTCACTGCGTTGGCCTTCCCAGGAAGACCCTGCTTTACAAGAGAGGAGAACTGAGGCCTTGAGACGGTTGGCGTGAGGCCAGTCTGCTCTGTTGAGTCGGTGCCCGAGTGCTGGTCTCTAACCAGGCCCGAGGTCACCTCTCCCGGTGGGAGCGGCCTTTCTGTCCCTGCCACTCCCTTCTGACCTTCGCCCTCTGCCTTCAAGGTCAGAAGGGTCATCGCCCAACTGGCTGCAAGCCCTGAAGTTGAAGAAGAAGAAGGTCTGAGAAGTCACTGAGGTGAGGGCAGGAGCTGGGCTTGGGCCTGTCTGGGGCTGGGAGTGAGTTCAGGGCTGAGGAGGGCCTGCCCTGGAGGACTCAGGAGGCCCCGGACCCTCTTCTAGACCTGAGCTCTCCATCCCTCTTTGTCTGCGAGGCTGGAAGCAGGCAGCTGAGGCCAAGTTCCAGAGACCTGGCGGGTCCCTTGGCTTGGGGACGTCCATCCCCACCTTCCTTCTTGGGCTCAAGGAGGGTCCCCCGTGCCCTGTAGGTGGCCTGAGCGTGGTCCGCCCGCCCTTCCAATCTGGGACCCTGGGGTGCCTTCACTAGGCTCCAGGTGCCCAGCAGGGTCTCCATCGCGCCGGGCTCCGCTGGGGGAGCCAGGCTGCAGTGTGGGGAGGTGGGTGCGCAGTGGACGGGGTGGGGGAAAGCGGAGGGAGAGACGCCGAAGCGCCTCCTCTACTCCCACGTCTCTGCCTGACCTCTTCTCTTTCCTCCTGTTGCAGGTCCTTCCCATCTGGCAGTCTCAGGCAGTGCCTGTCCCTGTGGGGTCCCCGGCAAGGAGACTGCTGAGCCCCCCACGCCCCAGGCTGCAGCCTCTGCCCCCTCCACCTCCGGGGGCCGTCTGGGGAGGCACAGTTATGCACTTTGTATCACCATCCCAACTCCCCTCACACCTCCCTCCCAACCAGTTGTTAGCGGTCGAAGGTTTAGGTCCCTCCCTCCTTCGCTGTCTTCACGCCTCCCTCTCTGCTTCCTCCTCCAGCCTCCTGTGGGTTTTCTTTTGATACCGGTTTATAGCATTTTTTATAAAAGCTTTTGATTTTTGTAACAGGCGGATCCCAGCCCCACCCCTGGTCTCCCTCCGCCATGCCAGGTGCCCCACAGAAACTGATACCATTTTGCCACTTGAAACAATAAAGTTTTTTGGGAATTGGTGCTGCCCAGCTTGTGGTGTGTGGTCGTGGCGCCTCATCCCTTCTCCGAGGCTGTACCTGGGGAGATGCTGGTTCTAGCCCTGGCCGACCAGGAGCTTGCTCTGACCTTGAACCCGTCACTTCCCTGGCACTCGCTGGGCACCCACTGAGGAGGGTGTATTGGTTACGGTAGGCTGATTGCCGATTCACACAACCTCCAAATCTCCGTAGCTTAACACACAAAGGTTTATCTTCCATTCAAGGCCCCTTCTGGGGTGGATTAGTGGTAGGGACACTCTGCACCTCACAGTCATTCAGAACCCAGGCTCCTTCCCTGTTGTGGCTCAGCCATCTGCAGGGGCCCTGGAGTCTCTGCAGCATCCAGTGGAGGGAGGGCAGAATCCTATGGGAGACCCATAGTCCACTGTCCGAAATTCAACTCATGCTCCCTGCTAACTGCAAGGGAAACAGAAATGTAGTTTAGATGTGTGGCCGGAGAGAGAGAGGACCAGATATTGGTAAAAATTCACCCTTCTTACAGAGGGGGTGGGGGGGCGTTGTGTTGGTTTCTGTGATCCCCAAGGGTCCTTTGAACCCATGTGGTCTAGAATGTCCCACGAGCTCTGGCCTTTCTCACCTAAACCCCTGACCACTGGCATCCTCTTGGCCCTCAGCCTAGTCCTCTGTCATCCTGGGTTCCCCAGACTGGCCAGCCTCTTTCAGGGCTGGCATCATCTTTCCCTGAGGTTTGGGGAAAGGAGAGCCTCCTGTGGACTCACCTTAATGGGGGCCAAACAGAGTCACTTAAATTGTAGCTATAGCTGAATTTAGAAATCATCCCATTCACCAGAGCTTCTTAGCCTTTGGGGTTTTTTTTTTTTTTTTAGGGAGTATGGGGGCTATTGACCTAATTTGAAAATTTGACCAAAGCTGTGGACTCTTTAGAAAAATGTTCAGATGAGGCTGGAATTCCCATCATTGACTAGAGCAGCGGTTGTTAGCCTTCACCCAGCATCACGATCTCCTGGGGGTGCTTACTAGAAATGCACATCCCTAGGCCCCCGGATTCCAATCTAGACGGTGTGCCTAGGAACCTGCATTTTGGGAGGCCCCCTGAAGTGGAGGGGAAAGACAGAGGCCCTCAAGTGGGTGCCTGGCTGTGCCCCTGGGTGGGTCTGTGCCACACAGCCCCTGCGCCGGCCCTCCTGGGAGCCAGCGGAGCCGAGCTGGCATAAGCTTCATCCGGTTCCTTTCCCACAGCACCGCCCTCCTACCCATAGGGGTAGGACAGGCAGCAGGCCAAGCCAAACACTTAAGACTCATTAGTGGGGAAAATGGAGCCTGGGCTGGTCCCAGTGCCCGGGCTCTGCTGGGAGGGAGAAGAGATGGGGCCCTGCTTCCAGAGAAGGCCAGAGCCAGGTCTGGTGGGTGGGGACAGCACACTCTCCCTCTGTCTGAGGACCGGTTCGGGGGCCTTGCTGGGAGTCAGGGAGAGAAGAGGGCAACATACATGAGCTTTGAACCGCCTGTAAAGTGTTTGACAACAACTAGGAAAGGGTGATCTTCTTAGCATGTAGTCATTTCTCAGACTGTGCCTGGGGTTCTTGGGAGTGGCCTCAGAGGGGCAGGTCTTGGTCTTTGGAACATGGCTTTGGATTTTGGAAATGGTTGAAAGTCACTTGGATGTCTGTATTGGGGAATTCTTTGGGCGGTCAAGCGGGCTGATCACTTTTGGTCCAAGGTGGCTCTGAAGGCGATTTCTGAAGAGTTGAATGAACTCTAGAATAAGTGTACAGCCCTCGAGGGTACCACTTTAAAGACACCAAGTCCATGTGTTTATAAACGAATCAACCCCTTTCCTACACGTCAGAAAGCTGAACTGTCCCTTCCCGGGATTTTTGTGATAACTCTCAGAGGCTCTGGTCCCAATCCTGTCATGATTAGAAACGTCTCAGCACGGTCCCTCCCTGATTCCTTGCTTCCGAGGCCCTCACCCAGAGCCTGTCCACGTGGGAATTTGATGCCAGATAACAGAGGAAGCTTTTGGGAACTGAACGGGAGTGGAGTCCACGGGGCAGTCCCACATTCCCTGCAATCCAAGGCTGGAATTGGTGTTTGGGTTGGGGTTAAGCCTGTGAACGAGCTGGCCGTTGCCCACGGAAGCCTTTTGCTATTTGGGTGGTAGTGGTGGGTGTTGTGGGAAGTCTTCTACCCACTGTTCCCGCCCGTTGTCCTTCCTCCAGCATCCTGTACCCCAAATGTGGTCCAGCCGTCTGCCATGGATGGGCACAGCCCATCCCCGAGAGGGCTAGAGACAGGCGGTTCTGGTGGAGGGGTGAGCGGGTCAGAGTTTATCTGTGGCTTCTGACCCTCAGCTTTAAAAGAAGTATAAAATAGAGGATCTCCTCTACAGAACTGTTTTGAGGTCTAAACGGTGGCAAATGAACATACCTGGGACAGAGCAAGTGGTCCTGGCTAGTTCTTTCCTTTGTTTGTTTATATGGCGGGAACAGAGGACCTTTTTTGGATCTCTTGACTCCTAGACTCAGAGGAGGCTGACACTTGGCCTGGAAGCTGGTGGACGGGATTTTCTCGGGGACGATTTGCCTCTGGGGTCTCTCTGAGCCTGAAGTGTAGGTTCACCTGGGATAAGCCTTTGGCCACTGAGCCACTGCCCTGACTCCCCGCCCCTCCCCTGCCAGAGACAGCCCGTCACAGACACATGCTGGCAGGTTCCAGAGGCACACGGCTCTACCCTGGGGAGAGTGCCAGGCCCTCGTGGCTGGAGCCTCCTGGGTGCAGAATGATCAAGTAGGTTTTAATCGCTGCCCAAGGAGCAACTCTAATTATACTTTCATTTATATAGCACTCTGTCTCCAAAGGGCCGAACACCCATTCATTCATTTTTTTAAAGACAAAGCTTGTTGAATTTTTTTTCTGATGACAAAAGCAAAGCATATTCATTGAAGACCACTTAGAAAATACAGAGAAGTACAATTAAGAAAAGAAATTGCTTGTAACTTCACCACCCAGATATACCATTTTTTAAAAAGTTTACTTTCTATTTTAGAATAGACTTAGGTTAAAAATTGCGAAAATAGTACAGAGAGTTCCTCTCAACCTACACCCAGTTTTCCTCAATGTTAATATCTTACATTGGTATGGTACTTCGGTTACAACAAACGAAATGGTATTGATACATTTTTGTTAAAGTCCAGACTTTATTCACATTCCTTAGTTTTTACCTAATAGCCCTTTTCTGTTCCAGGATCCCACATTACATGTAGTTGTCATGTTTCTTTAGGCTCCGTTTGGCTGTGACAGTTTCTGAGACTTGCCTTATTTTTTTTTTTTTTTTTTGCGGGTCCCTCACCGTTGTGGTCTCTCCCGTTGCGGAGCACAGGCTCCGGACGCGCAGGCTCAGTGGCCATGGCTCACGGGCCCAGCCACTCCACGGCATGTGGGATCTTCCCGGACCGGGGCACGAACCCGTGTCCCCCGCATCGGCAGGCGGACTCTCAACCACTGCGCCATCAGGGAAGCCCGACTTGCCTTATTTTTGATGACCCTGACAGTTTTCAGGAGTACTTGTAGAATGTCCTTTAATTTGAGTTTCTCTGATGTTTTTCTCCTGATTAGACAGTGATTATAGGTTTTTGGGAGGTGGAAGTAAAGCATTCTCATGAGACCATATCAAAGGTAGCTGATATCCAAACGACTTATTACTCTTAATTTTAACCTTGATCATCTGGCCAAGGCAGTGTTTGTCAGATTTCTCCACTGTGAAGTTACTCCTTCCCCACTTTCCATACTGCACTCTTTGGAAGGAAGTACTAACTCTGGTGTTTTGATATATTTGTTTCCAATCTCAAACGTTTCCCCCTCACTTCCTAAAATGAAAGCAAAATTCCAGTGGGCGCTTGTTAATTCCTGACCTGTTGGTCTTAACCAGGAGCTGGGGTCTGGGTTCTAGCCTAGACAGTTTTTATTTTCTGGAGATCTTAGCATGTAAGCACATATGACCAATTTAACTGAGTCTGTGCTTTGGTTTCATCGATTAAAACGTAGTTTTCGAGCATTTACGACGTGCCAGGCGCTGTGCTGTGTCTTTCATGCCTTGTTAGTCCGCGTACCACCTGGTGGTAGAGATACTTTTGTTCTCTTCATGTTGTGGGTGAGAAAACTGCGATTCGTGGGAGTGAATTAAGTCGCCCAGAGTCACACAGCGGGCAAGTGACAGAGTTGGAATTCAAACCTTGGTCTGTGACGCCAGAGCTCAGTCCTAAACCATGCTTAACGGGACTGGTGAAGAGCAGTCGTAGGGAAGGGCGGTCAGAGTACAGGCTCAGGGGTTTGGATCATAGTTCTTCCATTTACTAGCTGTGTGGCCTTGGGTAAGTCACTTCACGTCTCTAAGCCTCAGTTTTCTTAACTGTTCATTGGGAGAGTAACATTATCTTCCTCAGAGGATTAAATTACTTAAACAGTGCTTGGCTCAGGGTAGGAAATCAACAAGGGTTATTATTGTTATTACTATGCTGTTTTCTCATTTTCACATCCATCCATCCAACTAACCATCCTTCCTTCATCCATCCATCCATGAAAAGCATTGCTTGCTCTGGGCCTTGGTTTCCCCATCTACAGTGGGCATTAAACAAGAGTGGGTGTTTTGAACCTTTTTTGTGCCACTGGACACTTTAGGTGGTCTGGTAAAGTTAAAGACATAGGATGACAAAGGAAGCTAATTATATCAACAAACAGTTATCAAAATATTGAAAAATGAATTTGTGCCGTAGTAATACATACATTTATTTATTAATGCATTAAACGATCTAGTGGTAGGTCTGGTCCCTACTACAATTTTGAGGTAGTCATATGAATAATGTTTTGAGAATTCTGCCATGACTGTAATGAGCTATGAAGATACTTGTCATTATTCTTAGTGACAAAGTCTTAGGTCCTCCTAATTCTGCTGGGGCTTGGTGCCTGTGTTCATAATAGAAAGAAACACTCAATTTCCGTTAGCATTGCTGAACGCTTAGCGAACATTTATCCCCTCACTCCAGGTTCACAGATGGCTGAATTCTTAACATGGACCCCAGGTTAAGAAGGGAGCTGGTGGATGCCCGGGGTCCCTTCCAGCTCTTACAATGTGTGATTCGAGTCTGATCCCGAGGGTTTCCGGGGGGCGGAGAGAGAGGAGCCCTGTGTTCCCAGGATACTGACCACAGGACAGACATACCTTGGGGCCTTTCAAGCCTCAGCCTGGCTTTCCCGGATTGCTCTGTTCTAGATGTTTCAGAGAAGCTGGCTGGCAGCTCCCCGTGGAGACTTTGCCCTCACTGATGAATGGCTGCTGCCGCACATCTATTGACCGGAGCCCTTTGTTTTCCAGAAGCAACCTGCCTTTCTCTTGTTAACCCCTGCCGGCCTGGCCCCAATCAGGATGCTTTCTGTGCTACGGGCTCAGCCCCGGGGCAAGACAGACATCAGGAGAAGGTTAACATCTGGGATGAAGGGCGCCCACCAAAGGCCAGGAGCTATGCTGGGCCCTCTTATCTAAGTGCTTGGCTCATTGAATCTGCTGGCAGCACAGGAGCTAGACTTCAAACCCCAGGTCTGTCTGAACTTCAAACGCTGTGCTCTCTCCGGGGCTCCAGAAGCTTCTATCCTTTCTTCACCACACAGGTGAGTTCGGGGTCTTTTCCACCCCAAGATACACACATAACCACCCCCCACCCCCCTTCCCACCACACACACACACACACACACACACACACACACTTTCTCAGATCCACAGACAGATCGGGGTTGGTTTCACCCAGCATGAGAAGGAGCCATTGACTGAAGCTTTGGGGTGCTGGGAAGATGGGAAAGGCCCTCCCTGCCCCCAAGTCTGCTAGTTTTCAGCCCCTGGAAGCCAGCATTTTCATCACTAGCAGCCCATATCTTTGGGTTAAGCATTGCCCTCCCTGGGGCTTTGGATTAGAATACAATCTCTAAGGCAATGCTAATTCTTCCGACCTTAAAGCCTTTGTTAGTGTTTGTGCAGGTAGCAGGGCACAGGCACGGAAGGGGAAGCCGTGGCGTCTAAGGGCCCGGGGCCCCGCCGGGGCTATGCTGAGGCACTCAGCAAACTCCCCCATGCAATGCAGTCCAACAGACATTTTATCGGACCATCTGTTACTCATGCTGGGGAAGTGGAGATGAGTCAGGCACAGCCATCATCTCAGGGTCAAAAAGTCTGGCAAGGAAGACAACTACAGGAGACAAACCAAAATATGGTGTCACAGAGATAACAATGGTGACATGTACAGTGTGAGACAGTGCAGAGCAATTTGGATAGGAGCTGTCTTAGTCTGCTCTGGCTGCTGTAACAAAATACCACAGGCTGGGCAGCTTAAACAACAGGAACTTATTTTTTCACTCTTCTGGAAGCTGGAAGTCCAAGGTGCTGGCAGGGCTGGTGTCCTCGGAGGTCTCTCTCCTTGGGTTGAAGGCAGCAGCCACCTCCCTGTGTCTTCACATGGGCTTCCCTCTGTGTGTGTCTGTGTTGTAATCTCCTCTTCTTTATAAAGACACCAATCATATTGGATTAGGGCCCATCCACATGACCTCATTTTCACTTAATGACCTCTTTAAAGACCCTATCTCCAAATGCAGTCACAGTCTGAGGTGTTGAAGGTCTTCAACATGTGACTTTGGGGGCTGGAGGGGGCACAATTCAGGTTGTAAGAACAGGAGTTGCCCACGGAACACGGGAGAAATGAGGCTGATGGGGGTGAGGGTGGACAGAGCGGGGTCAGGAGAGGCCTTGACTGTCAGAGTTAAGCTTCATGTTATAGGACTTAAAGGTGCTGGCGCCTGTTCTGTAGCTGGAAAGTGAAAGCATCTCATCTTGTTCCCAACGCTCTGGAGATTCTGGGAGGGGTGAGAGCTCTCAGGCCTACAGCCCTCAGGGCTGGTCAGGGGGGCCACGCCCCAAGGAGGGGCCAGCATTGTCCGTCTGTCCGGGCTCTGTGGGAGCCCCGCCCAGCTGGGTGGGTCGCAGAAACTTGTCAAGGAGGAAACCTTGCCGCTTTCCAGAAAATCCCGTCTGAATGGGCATGGTTGTACAAAGACCTCACTAGGCAGAGTCTGATGGGCAACCAGAGTTCAGGTCATGCTCTCAACAGAGAGGCAGAGGGGTGGAGTTCTGCCTTTAGGGCTTTCACCATCCGGGGGGCGTGGTCGACGGAGGAGGTATGAGGTCCCGTGCTGTCACATTCAAATCCCTCCGTCTCGCTGCTTCCTGCTTCCTCTTCCGTTAAAAAGAGGGCCTGGCCCTTCTGCCACTGACTTTAGGATCCTGAAACTGAGAAGGAAATGGGGGCAGAAGGGCCAGCTGAGGGCGTGGAACAGGCCCCTGCCTCTGGGGAGAGCCTTTCTGCTCCATCCACCAACCAGGATGAGGAGGCAGGGGCAGGGATGGAGGATGGGGTACTTCTGCTGGATAATTAAAAAAAAACAAAAAACAATTTACTGACCTGGTGTGTCCAGTTCATGAATTTTAAGCATAGAGCTTTGATGGGTTTTTACATATGAATACGTGTGTGGCACCACCACTCAGATCAAGATATAGAATGTACAGAGCCCAGAAAACTCCCTCCTTTGTATCCCTTGCACCCCACCCCCCAGGAACCACTATTCTGACCATAGATTAGTTTTGTCCTTGAACGTCACATAAATGGAATCACACAGGATGCACTCTTTCGCGTCTGGCTTCTTTCAACACTCGTTATTATACCTGAGATCTTCTCCCTCTGAGTTCTGCAGGAAACAGGGCAGACCCTCCTCAGATAGTCTCTTCCACATACGCCCCTGAGCTTGGCCCCCAAATTCCTTGACATTTCTCGTGGCAAGATGTCGCTGCCTTTGAATCTGGGTGGGGTTGTGACTGCTTTGACCAGCAGAGTGTGAAGAATGATGCTGCAATTCCTAGGCCGAGGCATAAAAGGTGGTGCAGCTTCTGCCTTCTGTTGGAGTGCTGGGTAGCCACGTAAGAAGTCTCACTACCTAAGGCCGCCATGTTGTGAGGAAGCCTAGCCTCATGGGGAGGCCGTGGCAGGTGCTCTGTCTATCTCTGAGTCTACCCAGCCCAGGCACCCGGCGTGTGAGTGAATGGACCCCAGAGGGTTCCAGCCCCCAGGGGTCAATCATTCCCTGCCTTAGCTTCCCCCCCTTGATGGACCCATTTACCAAATCCCTGACCCACGGAATACAGGCACACGATAAATTGGCTGTTTTAAAAGCAGCCAAGTTTTGGTAATTTATTACCCCAATAATAACTGGAACACATGGTGAGAAGTAGATTCAGGAAGACTGAGTTTAGCTTTCTCGTTGGGTGGGAAATGGCAAGAAAATCTGCTTTCCTGAGCCTACCAGTTGCTTTACAGCCCTGCCTTGGCCTCATCGTCTGGTCCATTCTTCAGACCTGCTCATCTCGGTCTTAGGCCAGTTGTCAATTAATTCTCTGCCTCCCCGACCCCAGAAGCCGAAGGCTTCTCCTGGTGAGGGTGTGATTCCTCCCACACAACTTTGCCTTCCTATCAGACTCTCCCAGAGAGGGGAGTGCATGGAATATTTGGGGCTATAGACAATCTCTGGCCGCTGCAAGGAAATCACATGACAAGTCCCAGGCCCATAGTGCTCGAGAGATGTGTGTATTCAAAGCATCATCATTCTTCTTCTACGGCCAGGGGTCCTCTCTGTGGCTTCTGGATGGAGACAGTGCTCGGGGAGCAGGACTTAGGCACCCTGGCTCTTGGAACCCTTTTCTGAGGGTGCAGCTCTGGGTCAAGCTTTTTACCTACATTATGAAATGTTACCCTGGCTGTGGGGATGGAGTAGAGCGTGGCACTTAAAGTGACAGATTTGGCACAGTTGCTCTGCTACTTACTAGCTGTGTGACAATGGAGAAGTTGACCTCTCTGAGCTGCAGCTCCCAATTTTGTACAAAGGGCATAATAATAAATAGTCCTTGCTTTGTCCAGGGCTGCAGTGAAGACTGAAAGAAATAGTAGTGCATGGACAGTTTTTGCTTGGTACATAGTAAAGCTTTCCATAAGTGTTAGACACACGAAACAAAACAAAATGGGATGGGGGGAGGGAAGCTGATGTGATAGGCATTATTATTGAATTTTTTCAGGTGAAGAAAAGGCCTGAGGTCATGGAGCTAATAGGTGGAAGAGACGTGGTGCCAGGTCGGGTCTGGCTGCAGCCAAAGCGCATGCTCCTTTCACTCTGTCTCTTTGTCTTCAGAGCAAGTGCCTGTAGGTCTGGAGCCCATGCGTGACCTTGCAGAGCTTCATGCCCCGCCCAGGCTCACGGCTGCGTCCAAGGCTGGTAGAACTGGGTTGCTCTCCTGAGGCATGGTGGCAGCCCACTGCAGTGCCCCCTCCACCCCCAGCGAGCCTGGCCATGCCGGGCTGCAACCACTGAAGGGTTCACTGAAGGGTGCAGAAGGTTGCACTGCAGTACCACTGCCCTGCCTCCCAGAAGGCCCCGTTTTTTTCTGTTTTTCCTGTGATCTAGACTGAACGCAGGTGCTTGGGAACTGCCCTTACCTCAAGAGTCTGATTTATATATATTTTTAACAACTTAATTGAGATATAATTCAAGTATCATACAAATCACCCATTTAAAGTGTACCATTCAGTGGTATTTATGAGATTCACAGAGTTGTGCAACCGTTAAGCAATTTTAGAACATTTTTGTCACCCCGTAAAGACACATGGCACCCCTTAGCCATAACCTTCTACCCTCCCCTGGCCCTCAGCGCTAGGCGACCACTAGTCTACTTTCTGCCTCTATAGATGTTCCTATTCTAGACATTGCATATAAACGGAATCATAAGACACGTGGTCTTCTGTGTCTGGCTTCTTTTCCTTCACATGTTTTCAAGGTTCATCCATGTTGTAGCAGGTACCTTTCCTTTTTATTGCCAAATAATATTCCTTGTATGGCTATACTCCATTTTATTTGATAGGCTTGTTTTCCCTTTTTAATTGTTGTTCTGAATAATGATTTTGTAAACATTTGTGTACATGTTTCTGTGTGGACATATGTTTTCATTTCTGTTGGGTACATACCAAGGAGTGGAGTGGCTGACTCTGCGGTAACTCTAGGGTTAACCTTTTGGGAAACTGCCAGACTGTTTTCCAAGCAGTCGCACCATTTTACACTCGACCAGCAGTGTAGGAAGGGTCTGATTTCTCCACCAACATCTCACCAACATCTGTCTTTTTTTTTTTTAATTTTTATTTATTTATTTATGGCTGTGTTGGGTCTTCGTTGCGGTGCGCGGGCTTCTCACTGCGGTGGCTTCTCTTGTTGAAGAGCACGGGCTCTAGGCACGCAGGCTTCAGTAGCTGCAGCACGTGGGCTCAGTAGTTGTGGCTCGCGGGCTCAGCAGTTGTGGCGCACGGGCTTAGTTGCTCCGCGGCATGTGGGATCTTCCCGGACCAGGGATCGAACCCGTGTCCCCTGCATTGGCAGGAGGATTCTTCACCACTGTGCCACCAGGGAAGCCCAACATCTGATTCTAGCCATCCTCATGGGTGTGAAGTGGTGTATCTTTGCGGTTTTGCTTTGCATTTCCGTGATGGCTAACGACGCTGATCACCTTTTCATTTGCGTATTGGTCTTTTGTATATTTTCTTTGGAGAAATGTCTATTCGGACCCTTTTCCGACTTGTCTTTTTTATTGGGTTGTAAGAGTTCTCTATACAAGTCCCTTATCCTGGTTGAGTTTTAAGACTCTTTAGGAAAGGCCATTTCGTAACTTCCCCGATCAAGTGTTTACTGGCTGGAGAACTGCGTTAGAAACAAAACATTGCCTCATTCTGGAGGCAGAGCTGACACTTCTTGGAAGCAACATACTTTCCCGGTGCTGGCAAAAACAGACAGCGTCGTCCTGGTTCTCCTTTCCCCTCATTTCTCTTTCCTTGAGCTCCACCTAAATCAGTGGGTCTCAAGTGGAGTAGAGTAGAGGTACGTGTCAGAAGTACCTGTGAGACCCTTTCAACTCTCACAATCCTCCCCTTCTCCCCAGAGTCCGATGTGCTTTCGTCTTTCCTCCATTGCTCACCTTCTTTTTGAGAATCACTGTCCTAAAAGGAAGGCTTTGAGAGTAGCCCTGGCATGGCATGATATGGCCCCTGGGTGGCAGCAAAACTGAGATGAAGACCCAGGGATTGGTGGCAATGGCCACTGCTGATCCTGAGACAAACAGTATGGAGCTTCCTCCAAAAATTGAAAATAGAACTACTCTATGATTCAGCAATCCCACTTCTGGGTATATAGCCACAGGAATTGAAGTCAGGATCTTGAAGAGATATCTGCATTCCCTCGTTCACTGCAGCCTCGTTCACAATGGCCAAGACACGGCAGCAACTTAAATGTCCATCGATGGGTGAATGGTTAAAGAAAATGTGGTATACACATACAACGGAATATTATTCAGCTGTGAAAAAGAAAGGAAGCCCCGCCATTTACAACAACATGGATGAACCTGGAGGACAGAATGCTCAGTGAAACAAGCCGGTCACAGAAGGGCCATACTACATGGTATCACTTATATAAAGAATCTAAAACAGTCAAACTCATAGTAGCAGAGAGTAGAATGGTGGTTGACAGGAGCTTCTGGGGAGGGAGAAATGAGGAGGTATTCATCAAGAGGTAGAAAGGTTAGCTTATACAAGATTGATAAATACTAAGGACTAGTGTATGGCATTGTGCCTATAGTTAATAATACTGTATTGTCTACTTAAACATTGGCAAAGAGGGTAGATCTTGTATTAAATGTGCTTACCTCAGACACACACACACAATAATGAGGACAGGAGGAAAATTTTGGAGGTGATGGATATATATTGATGGCATAGCATTGATGATGGTGATGGTCTCATGGGTATAGACTTACCTCCAAACTCATATTTACACACTAAATATGTACAATATTTTGTGCACCAGTTATACCCCCAAAACGTGGTGTAAACAGAAACAAAATAATAAAAAAAGGAAGAACATTCCCTTCTTGCAGACTGCTGCCTCTAAGGCTGGTTAGGTGTCAGACTGTTCTGTGGCTGAAGCCAAGAGGGTAATGTAGTGAGGCACCTTCATGCTCTAGGGAGGAAGAGAGGGATAAGGGCATCATTTTGTTTCTAAGAAGGATCTCAACAGCATCATCGAGTATTTATTAAGCTCTCACGTTGAGCCAGGCCTTGTGCTAAGCATTTTATATGCGTTGTCTCATTAAGTCTCCATCATAACCTCATGGGCTAGGCACAGTTCATTCTTGTTTTCCAAATGAGGGAAGTGAGCCCAGATAGATGAACTTGCCAACCCTCACCCAAATCACAGGTGGCAGAGCGGGGATTCAAACCCAGGCTGCCTGCCTTCAATACCTGTACGTTTAAATTCCTCCTTCTCAAATACCCAGAGTGCCCAGTTTCTTGAAATCAAATCCTGCTGACTGTTCATTTTCACGTTGTCAATTTCCATAGAAATTTGCATGGGAGGCGTCCGAGCTGTAGGAGAATCTCTGAGCACGGGTTCACAAAACTGGCACTGAGAACTAGTCTAGTATACTCAGGTTTTGTGTGATTTTGGTCCACTATATCACCTTTCTCTAAACTTCCTTACCATACAATGGAGATAACATGCCTACGCCACGGGGTTATCGGGAGGGTCAAATGAGATTATGGCTGTGAGAATGATTTGTAAACTCTAAAGTTTGAAAAGTCAGGGATTGTTATTCTTATTACATTGTTCCCTTAACGCAGGTCAGATCCTGTCATTAGCAGCCCCAAACCTAGATAACAAGAGTTGCAAGTCTTAGCCAAGAAGTTCAGCGTTGGCTCACTTCTTCGGAGCAATATTCGGGACAATAGAAACGGGGTCCCGCCCAAGCACTGGAGTGTGGAGCTTGTGGTACTCGGTTAATCCCTGAATCCTACCCATCACTCCCCACTTCCCAGCCACCAGCCAGAATCTTGGTCTTTTTGCCTTCATTCCCCTCCTCCCGTCTGCCCTGGTAGGCTGAGCTGGCTGAGTCTTTACCTTTTTTTTTGGCTTGCCCCTTGGCAGGAGCTGTGTGGTTCTATGTGGCAGAGACAGGATGTGTTCGACAAATGTCCACATATTCCTTGGTTGGGGCTAATGAAATGTAAGCAGAAATGACACGCGTTCTTTCCAGGCTGAGGCAGTTAAGAGCCCATGTTCCCCTTCCATCTCTTTTCCTCCTGTTGGAAGCCATCTATAAGAAATAAATCTTTGTCATGATAAACTACTGAGACTGGGGCTCATTTGTTCAGCGATGTAGCCTAGCATGGCCCCGACAAATATATTTCCTGCTACCAGTGTACATAGAGGGGAGGAGGGGAGACCCTACTCCAGGCAGAGCAGCATGAATAAGATTCTCCCATGTTAAAGGGAGAATGAAAAAACTGGTGTGGATGGAGCTGAGTTTCCTTGTACACAGGGCCCTACAGCATAGCTAAAGTCACACGTGTTGAGTCTCGGCTCTGCCGCTGATTGGCCGTGTGCCTTGGACAAATTACTACTAAGTCTTGGTTTCCTTAACCGTAAATTTCAGGCAATGACAGCACCTGGACCAGCCCGTGGAGGTGTGGTCAAGATTGAATGAGTGCTTAACTCAGTGCCTGATAAAAATCAGCCATGGTAAATCTCAATCATTGTTATGACAAAGGAGGAATGTGAACTGATTTCAGGACAAAGAAAAGTGTGCTCTATGCTTCCAGGAATCTGGAGCCTAAGATGGTAAATAGGACAAGACATGGAGATAGGGTGTTCTGAAGGCACCTAAAACGGATTCATCCAGCCTGCATTCCATCCATCCATCCATCCATCCATCCATCCATCCATCCATCCATCCTTGCAACGATCTAAACAAAACCCCCCCAAATCATTCTCTGGATCTTGCAAGGATGTCTCTAACCAATAGAGAGATAAAGCCTGGAATACTGGGGTTACTGGAAAAAACTTTTTACAGCTCTGCTGCCTCCTTAACAGGAGCTAGAAAAAAATAGAAATGTCAGGAAGGGAGCCAAGGCCAATGACGTCTTGGTAGGAAGGGCGGCAACAGGAAGGCAGCATCAAGGTTAAGTGCCTCTCCTTGGGGCGAGTCCTCCCCCGTGTGAAGAGCTCAGTGGGGAGGGGTGGGGGGACTCTGCATCCCAGGGCACTACGGTGCAGGGGTCTCTGGCTTGCAGTCCATCAGGTTTCTGGGCTGGTGTGAGGAGAGCAGGATGGTGGGAAGCCGGGTGGTGCTTCCCTGAAGTTATATCTCAGAACCAAGGAGGGTGGGAAGGACCACCGTTGGCAGGAGCATTGCCGGCAGCCTCATAGAAGTGTTAGGAGCACGGGTGAACTGAATTGTAAACCCTGGTCAGAGTGAACATGGTGAGTCTTTTTTGCCCAGCATCTATTGCCCTGTCTCCTGGTTACTCCGTCAGCTCTAAACCCATAGGTTCAGCAACGCTGATTCCAACTCTAGCTCCAGAGCTGGGCAAGTGACCTGGGCCTGACCATTCACAGCATCAGTTCTTCAGGCCACTGTGGTGGGTTCAGGGGTAGATATGTGACCCAAATGGTCAAATGGGATTTGATTTCTGCACTTTTGTTTGAACTTCTGGGGAATAGAATCTCTCTTTTCACTGGGATCACAGCTGGGAGGATATGGGCCTGGAACTTTTAGAAGCTAGTAAGTACAGGGAGAAAGTCTCCCTAAGGCTAACCCAGAAAAACATAGTGTTGAGAGAAGGACAGAGGCCACATCCTGACGTCATTGTGTGTGAGCCCCTGGATCCAACCATACCTGAAGGATGGCTGAATTTTTCAGTGATTTGAAAGTCTTGACTGATACAGTGGTTCTCTGAAAACCGTATCTGTCTCTCTGAACACCTTTAGGTGGGGGAAATCTCACCCAGCATGCATTTCCACTCTCCCCCTTTCCTCTCAATTCACAATGGATTACTTATTCTGCAGCAGCTTATGAGCTGGGCTCCTGGCATCAAAAAAAGAACAGGACCTGGACCTTATCTTCAAAGAGTCATGGCCTAGAGAGAGTGACAAACATAACTAGAATACCTCGGTGTAAGATGTGCTGAGATAAAGTAAAAACTAACTATCATAGGAACTAATTGGAGAAAGGAAGCCTGGATCTCAGAGGGCCAGGAGTGTCAGTTAAGGCTGTTTAGAGGAGGTAATATTCGTTCATTTCAGTAGGTGTTGATTGAGCATCTACTATGTGCCGTATACTGCACTAGGTGCTGGGAATAGACAAACAGATATTTACAAACAGGTATGGTCCCTGGCCTCAAGGAGCTGACAGTCTAGTGGAAACAGGGGGACCAGACTTCTCAGAATAACCCGTAAGGGCAGAAGGATCACGGTGCTATGAGAATGAATAACCTTCAAAGAACTTTGGGATTTAGGGGAGGCCCCTCCAAAGAGGAAATGCTTGAGCTAATAGTTGAAGGGGGAGCAGGAATTAACGAGGACAAATGAACTGAGAACACGGGGAAGCATCCCTGCTGAAGGGAACACATCTGCGCAGTGGGAAGGTGCAAAGGCAACCAAAAAAACAGAACAAATTATTTGGCTGTCTTACTGCGAAGTTAGGACCCATGATGCTTAACTCCATGGCTTTCTCACCCACCATGTTTTTTGAATCACCTTGAATATTGTTTTCCTCATCTATAAAATGGGATAACAATACCCACTTTGCAGGTTTGTTGAGGAGATAGAAGGACATGATGTGTTAAAGGGCCTGGCAGAGAGAAGGTAGTCAGTAAATAACGTTTTCCTCCCCCTCAGGTCCCATCCCGATCATTCCAGCTGAAGTGTGATTTGGGCTGTCATTTGGCTCTCAGAATGTTCACTTTCCTTCTGGGAACCCTCCTCCTTATTCACCTGCTCCCCACAGCTCTGTCCTGAGAACCCTGCTCTCATTGGCTCCTCCAGGTGGCCAAGACCTGGGTCGGGCAGTGTGGACAGAGATAGGGCATGTTCTGGGCTGAATTGTGTCCCCTCACTCCTGAATTCCTATGTTAATGTCCTAACCCTCAGGACCTCAGAATGTGGTGGTATTTGGAGATAGAGTCTTTAAGGAAGTAATCAAGTTAAAATGAGGTCATTAGGGTGGACCCTAATCCAATATGGCTGATGTCTTAATAAGAAGAGGAAATTAGGGTGTTATATGTGCAGAGGGAAGGCCATGTGAAGACACAGGAAGAAGATGGGCAGCTACATGCCAGGGAGAGAGGCCTGAAATAGATCCTTCTCTCACAGCGCTAAGACGGAACTAACCTTGTGGACACCTTGATCTTGGGCTTTTAGCTTCCCAAACTGAGAAAATACATTTCTGTAGTTTAAGCCACCCAGTCTGTGGAACTGGTTATGGCCACTTGAGCAGACTAATACAGGGTGACAGTGACAGGCACAGAAAGGCACCTGGGCCACGGGTCATTGCTACACGCCTGAGAGAGGACTCCTAGTTGCTTCACCTCCCACGTCCCACAGGCAGCCCCCTGAGGCCGGAAGAGGCACCTTCACTCTCCTCTCCTTGGACACAGATGATAGAGAAAGAGCAGGAGAGAAAAAGAGGCCCTGGGAACAAAGGGGCTTTGTCCTCCTGCTGCCTTCACCTGTGCTGGGATGCGGGTGAGTGAAGTGTAAGATCTCTAACCAGGGTGGAATCAGACTGCTTGAGTGTTCATGTCCTGACTCCACCACTTCCTGGCTGTGTGACTTTGTGAAAGTTAATTACCCTCTCTGTGCTTCACCTGCCTCATTACTAAAATGAGAATACTCAGTGTCCCTACTCCACTGGGTTGTCGTGGAGATTAGATTTGTGTTTAGGACAATGCCTGGCACAGAGTAAATGCTGTGTGTGTGCCAGAGAACATTAGGACTGCTCCCCTCTTAGAGCCTTGCTCTTAAAATGGGAGGAACGTTCTTAACCTCACGAGGTCAGGCTAAGGCTGAAATAGGACATTTCATGATGTTTCAGAACATCGGACATGCAAGAATCCACAGAGGTTAGCTGTTGAATTATTAACTTAGTGCAAGTCCTAGTTCTGCCAGCCATTCGAGAGGTTGGGTGATCACGGGGGTCTCGGTTTGCCTGTCTGTAAAATGGCTCAGCTGGCTCCTCACGCCCCTGCTGGCCTCATAGAGCTATTGTGAAATGCAAATCAGGGGACAATTGTAAAATAGCTTTGTAAAATGAAAGCCTCATATCAGTGGGAACATACGCTCCCACAGACATAATAAGAGCTAATATTTAAGTGCTTACCATGATTTGACATTCTTCTAAGTGTCTCACATATATTTCTCATTTAGTCTTTAGAACAGCTCTGTGAGCTGGGCCCTATAATTCCCCGTTTTATAGGTGAGAAAACTGAACATAAAGAAGATTAAGTAACTTGCCCAAGATTACCAGTAAGCGATGGTGCTGGGGTTTGCATCCGTGAGTCAAACGTGGGTGCTTATACCTTTAATCAGAGGGTAGTGCTGTCCAATGGAAATTTCTGTGATGATGGAGCTGTCCTAGAGCTGCCCTGTCCACCACAGTAGCCCCACTGAGCCCCTAAGTGTAGCTAGTGTGACGGAGGGACTAAAATTTAAATCTAATTTAATTTTAGTTAATTAAAATTAAAATAGCTACATGTGGCTCATGGCTACTGTACTGCATGGGCACAGCACTAGGCTATACTGTCTCCTGATTTATGCCCTAAAGCTAAATTTCAGACAGCATGCAAATGAGAAAAAGGGGATTCTCCCAATTCTCAAAGCTACTAAGTCAGGTTGCTGGGACTCCAACTCACTGCTCACTGCACCTAGCTCTCACCCCAGACTTCAAGCCAGTCCTGACTCTTCCCTGGTGGACCTGCAGAGGACAGACTGTCCACGCCTGAGAGATGACAAAGGTCAGGGGATTTTTGGCGGCAGGGACCAGACCTCATTTCCCTGATGGCAGGTGCCGGTGGAGGTTGGGCGCCCCTCCCTGATCCCCAGACCCCCTGGTGCTTACAAGCCACCAGCTATGAGCTCTGCTTCTGCGTCCTGCCCCCACCCCCTGCAAGACCAAAGCTGGAGCGGAAGCCGACATGAAGCTCATGCATTCCCTCTCTGGGCTGGAAGCTGAGCTGGCTGGTGCTCAAGGCTTAATTAGCTGAAATAACTGTGAATAATAATCTTTAAAATGATAGTGGTTAAAGCTCAGGCCACGCTGCTTCTGATTATTCAGCCGCCCGGCAGGAGCATCACATTGCCAGCTCAGTCGTGCCAAGTCCGCCAGGCTGAGCAGGGTGACTGTTGTGCCCTGTGGAAGAAGCTCTCTGCCCTGCCCGCCCTCGCCTGCGTGATGGGAGAGGCGAGGCTCAAGGGCTTGGGGGCCCTGGCTCTGCATCGGCGAGATGGAGACCATATCCACATGGCAGGATGGTAGTGAGAGGTCGGCGAGATGTTTGCAACCCAGAAAATACTCCTGGAGAACGCCCATTACACGGGCTGCATGGATGTCACCGACAAGGGGACACTAGCGCTTGTTGCTGAGTGACCTTGAGCTTGGCTCTTCCTGTCTCTGAGCCTGTTTCCCTCTCTGGAAAACCGAGGACACTCACTTTTGAACGTCCTCGTGGAGGAGTAAATGCCCATGTGTACACGCAACGCTGGCACACAGCAGGTGCTCAGCAAATACTTTCTCTCCTTTTGGTTTTTCTGTCTTTCTGCTGGATCTTTAGAAATATTCCTAGTGCAGGATGAGAGGGAAGGACTTGGTCAGGAGGTTGAAAGAAGCTGATGTTCCAGAAACGATCCTCTCCCCTAACACCTACCAACACTCTCTGAGGGAGGTCTATGTCACTGCGTGCTGGGAGTTTCAGACCAGCGCAGAAAGGGCAGCGGGCGGGACCTTGTGAGGACAGGTGGTGAGTGTTCTCCCCCAGAGACCTCCAGAGCCAACAGATCACTTTTCATGGTAGAACTATCGGATCAAACCATAGGAAGTTGCCATTTTTCTAGGTCTAAAGTTGGTTGAACTTAAGTCTTGCAAGATAACTGAGGCTTGCCTTTGAGTCTGCATCATGTAATGTGCTGTTTCTATGTGCCTGTTTAAGGATGTAACACAGAAAGCATACATCTTTTAATAATGAGTTTTAAATAGCCCTTTGGAACACAACAGGAGAGAGGCCGTCAGGCAGGATATAACTAATTGCCAAGAAATTTGTGAGAACATGACTGGTGTAGGAGTTGAGAGGAGGGGCAGAGTGCTCCAGAGTAAGTGGGGTGATGCGCAGGTTAGCAGAAGGAGGTGAGGTTTAAGTTGTGTCTGGAAGAATGGTTAGCAGCTTAAATAAGCAGAAAGGGGTGAACACGATGCTCTTGGCAGAGGGAAATGGCATGACCAAAGGTCTGGGGAATCCTGAGAATCACCAGGGCAGGAGATCACGTCTGGTGAACATTTCTGCATCCAGCACAATCCTCAGGAAAGAGTAGGTACCAGTAAACATTGGGTAAAAGAATGAAGGAATGAATGAAAAAATGAAAAGTGTGTGGAGATGAGTGAGGAAATCAGTTGTTTTGGGGCGTAGCGGAAGACAAAGCTGTAACGATTGGCTGTGGAGGGTTCTGAATACAGACAAAGGAGTTTGGGTATTACTCCAAGGAAACAGAAGTCCTCGACTATGAATTCAGCAAATATTCAATACATACGTGTCAGGTCAGACTCTAGAGGTTAGAGAAAAGACCTCTAGGATCTCATAATTTGTTGATTTTAAGTCGATGTGGTCCTGGAAAACAGAGGCTATTCTGTATTAGTCTGGATAAGTTAGATTATGTTGCAGTAACAAATAGCATTAGAATTTCAGTGGCTTAAAGAACAAAGATTTATCTCTTGGTCACTTCACAGTTCCACCCACTGTAGCATTACCCCGAGGTATTTTCACTCCAGGATCAGCTGAGGGGGGCAGCCATATATCTGGGACATTACTGCTCTTGTAGCAGAAGAAAAGTAAGACATGGTAAACCACATGCTGAGTCTTACAGATTCTGCTTAGAAGTGACACATTTCCTTGACTAAAGCGAAACTATGACCAAGCCAGCTGTCAGTGGAGTGGGGAAACTAATCCTCCCTTCCCAGGGAGTGGCAGTAAATGTTTTTGAACAGCAAAAGTACCACAGTTCCTCACTGAAATTTTGGGTAAAGTAAGAGTAAGTAGGCTAGGGAGATAGAGATATGGATAGATGGTAGGGAGATAGATGATCTTATCTGGGGATTCATTCTTGGGTTAATCTAAGTCTGAGCTTTGTAATTTTTTTTTTTTTTCCAGCTGTCTAGAAGTCATTTTTTCCTCGTGTAGCCATTCTTGGCCATGGTCTGGATGGAAGAGTTTTCTTTATGGGGTAGAATAATTTGTGGGGCCCATTGCAAAATGAAAGTGTGGAGCCTCTTGTTCAAAAATTATTAGGAATTTCAAATACTCTGTAATGGCCTATATGGGAAAAGAATCTAAAGAAGAGTGGATATATGTATATGTATAACAGATTCACTTTGCTGTACACCTGAAACTAACACGACCCTGTAAATCAACTGTACTCCAATAAAAATGGGAAAAACCCCCCCCAACAAAACCCCCCCAAATTGTTAAGAATTTCAAGACAGGGACAGTAAAGCAGTAAAGCAAGCATGGAGCTGCTTTCAGTGTGGGTGCTGTGCAACTGTTCAAGGTGCGGCGCACCCAGGAGGCTGGTCCTGTGTGTGGGTGACCCCCGGTTCAGAAAAGTCCAGGCTGGCTAGCGCTTCCCTCTCCTCTGCTTTTCACTGTGACTTTCTCCTCTCCTTTGAGCTCCTCCCCCCTCATTGCTTCCCAGATCTGAATAAGCTTGTCCGCTTCTCATTGGTCAGGCCACCATTCCCCTCCACCCCCTAATCAATGCTCATGCTTGAGAAGCCTTTCATGATTGGAGTGAGGACCACAGGAGGAGGCAGGAAAGAGGCGAGTCAGAGGGCAACTTCAGGCTGCACGTGCCCAGCCGTCCTCATCTTAAAGTCCACAGCAGCTCCTTCATACCCTCTCGGTTCTCTTCAGACTTCTGTCTTCCGGCTCTTCTGTCAGATGAGAACAGCCATCTTCTCAAAACCAAATCTTCTGACCTCCCAACATCTGCAACCATCCTAACCCTGGGAGGAAGCAGGTTCTAACCTTCCACCTCTGCCGCGGACCCCTCCCTCCCCTATCTTTTACCCCTTTTCTCCTTCATCTGTTTTACTTTCTTTCAACAGGATCCTTTCCGTTGACTTTTACTTTTCACATAACACCATTTTTTGAGATATAATTCACATACTATACAATTCGCCTATTTAAGAGTACAATTCAGTGGTTCTTAATTGTATTCAGAGTTATGCAACCATCACTACAATCGATTTTATTTTATTTATTTAATTTTTTCTGATTTTGTGGAGAAAATTTATTTATTTTTACAGAAGAGACTATTTATTTAGGAGAACAAATCACAGCAAATTATAAATTTTAAAAAGATGACAAGTGCTATAAACTCAAAAAATCCAGAAAAATAACACTACAATCAATTTTAGAACACTTCATCACCCTGAAAAAACTCTCATACCCATTAGCAATTATTCCCCTTTTAACCTCCCCTTCCCGACAGCCCTAGGCAACCACTAATGTACTTTGTCTCTATAGATCTGCCTATTCTGGACATCTTAAGTAAATGGACTCATACACCTTGTGATTCTTTGTAACTGACTTCTTTCACTTAGCTTTCATTCTTAATGCTTTAAAGAATCAGCCATGTTGTACCATGTATCAGTACCTCATTCTTTTTTTTTTTTTTTTTTGCGGTTCGTGGGCTTCTCACTGCTGTGGCCTCTCCTGCTGCGGAGCACAGGCTCCGGATGCGCAGGCTCAGTGGCCATGGCTCACGGGCCCAGCCGCTCCGCGGCATGTGGGATATTCCCGGACCGGGGTACGAACCCGTGTTCCCTGCATCGGCAGGCTGACTCTCAACCACTGCGCCACCAGGGAAGCCCCCTCATTCTCTTTTTATTGCCAAATAATATTCCATTGTATGGCTATGCCATTATTATTATTATTATTATTATTATTTTTTTTTTTTTTGCGGTACGAGGGCCTCTCACCACTGTGGCCTCCCCCGCTGCGGAGCACAGGCTCCAGACGCACAGGCTCAGCGGCCATGGCTCACGGGCCCAGCCGCTCCGCGGCATGTGGGATCTTCCCGGACCGGGGCACGAACCCGCGTCCCCTGCATCGGCAGGCGGACTCTCAACCACTGCGCCACCAGGGAAGCCCGCCATTATTATTTTTGACCATTATGAATAATGCTTGTATGAACATTTGTGTACATGTTTTTCTGTGGACATATATTTTCATTTCTGTCAGGTATAGACTGAGGAGTGGAATTGCTGGGTCATATGGTAACTCTTTGTTTAACCTTTTGAGGAACTGCCAGATTGTTTTCCAAAGTGGCTGCATTATTTTACATTCCCACCAGCAGTGTGTGAGGTTTCCATTTTCTCCACATCCTTGCCAATACTTGTTATCATTTGCCTTTTTGATTGCAGCCCTCCATGTTGGTGTGAAATAGAATCTCAGCGTGGTTTTGCTTTGCATTTCCTTGACGGATAACGATGTCGATCGTCTTTTCACATGGTTATTGGCCATTTGTATTTCTTCTTTAGAAAAATGCCTGTAAAGATCCTTTGACATTTTTTTTTTAGCTGTGCCGTGCAGCATGCGGGATCTTAGTTCCGCAACCAGGGATCGAATCTGCACATCCTGCATTGGGAGCGCGGAGTCTTGACTATTGGACCTCCAGGGAAGTCCCTTCTTTGTCAATTTTTAACTGGGTTATTTATCTTTTTATTATTGAGTTGTAATAGTTCTTTATTATATTCTGGATACAAGTCCCCTATCAGATATGTGATTGCAAATATTTTCTCCTGTTCTATGGGTTGTCTTTCTTTTTTTTTTTTTTAACATCTTTATTGGAGTACAATTGTTTTACAATGTTGTATAAGTTTCTGCTGTATAACAAAGTGAATCAGCTGTACGTATACTTATATTCCCATATCCCCTCCCTCTTGTGTCTCCCTCCCACCCCCCCATCCCACCCCTCTAGGTGGTCACAAAGCACTGAGCTGATCTCCCTGTGCTATGCGGCTGCCTCCCACTAGCTATCTATTTTACATTTGGTAGTGTATATATGTCCATGCCACTCTCTCACTTCGTCCCATCTTACACTTCCCCCGCCATGTCCTCAAGTCCATTTTCTACATCTGCGTCTTTATTCCTGTCCTGCCCCTAGGTTCTTCAAAACCATTTTTTTTAAGATTCCATATATATGTCCTAGCATACGGTATTTGTTTTTCTCTTTCTGACTTACTTCACTCTGTATGACAGACTCTAGGTCCATCCACCTCACTACAATTAACTCAATTTCGTTTCTTTTTATGGCTGAGTAATATTCCATTGTATATATGTGCCACATCTTCTTTATCCATTCATCTGCTGATGGACATTTAGGTTGCTTCCATGTCCTGGCTACTGTAAATAGTGCTGCAATGAACACTGTGGTACATGTCTCTTTTTGAATTATAGTTTTCTCAGGGTATATGCCCAGTAGTGGGATTGCTGGGTCACATGGTAGTTCTATTTTTAGCTTTTTAAGGAACCTCCATAGTGGCTGTGTTGGTGAGAATCAGTTTACATTCCCACCAACAGTGCAAGAGTGTTCCCTTTTCTCCACACCCTCTCCAGCATTTATTGTTTGTAGATTTTTTTTTTTTTTTTGCGGTACGCGGGCCTCCCACTGTTGTGGCTTCTCCCTTTGCGGAGCACAGGCTCCGGACGCGCAGGCTCAGCGGCCATGGCTCACAGGCCCAGCCGCTCCGCAGCATGTGGGATCTTCGCGAACCGGGGCACGAACCCGCGTCCCCTGCATCAGCAGGCAGACTCTCAACCACTGCGCCACCAGGGAAGCCCTGTTTGTAGATTTTTTGATGATGGCCATTCTGACCAGTTTGAGGTGATACTTCATTGTAGTTTCGATTTGCGTTTTTCTAATGATTAGTGATGTTGAGCATCCTTTCATGTGTTTGTCAGCAATCTGTATATCTTTGGAGAAATGTCTATTTAGGTCTTCCGCCCACTTTTGGATTGAGTTTTTTGTTTCTTTGATACTGAGCTGCATGAGCTGCTTGTATATTTTGGAGATTAATCCTTTGTCAGTTGCTTCGTTTGCAAATATTTTCTCCCATTCTGAGGGTTGTCTTTTCGTCTTGTTTATGGTTTCCTTTGCAGTGCAAAAGCTTTTAAGTTTCATTAAGTCCCATTTGTTTATTTTTGTTTTTATTTCCATTTCTCTAGGAGATGGATCAAAAAGGATCTTGCTGTGATTTATGTCAAAGAGTGTTCTTCCTATGTTTTCCTCTAAGAGTTTTATAGTGTCCGGTCTTACATTTAGGTCTTTATTTCATTTTGAGCTTATTTTTGTGTATGGTGTTAAGAAGTGTTCTAATTTCATTTTTTTTTTACATGTAGCTTTTCCCAGCACCGCTTATTGAAGAGGCTGTCTTTTCTCCATTGTATATTCTTGCCCCTTTATCAAAAATAAGGTGACCATAGGTGCATGGGTTTATCTCTGGTCTTTCTATCCTGTTCCATTGATCTATATTTCTGTTTTTGTACCAGTATCATACTGTCTTGATTACTGTAGCTTTGTAGTATAGTCTGAAGTCAGGGAGCCTGATTTCTCCAGCTCTGTTTTTCTTTCTCAAGATTGCTTTGGCTATTCAGGGTCTTTTGTATTTCCATATAAATTGTGCAATTTTTTGTTCTAATTCTGTGAAGAATGCCATTGGTAGTTTGACAGGGATTACGTTGAATCTGTAGATTGCTTTGGATAGTATAGTCATTTTCACAATGTTGATTCTTCCAATCCAAGAACATGGTATATCTCTCCATCTGTTTGTATCATCTTTAATTTCTTTCATCAGTGTCTTATAGTTTTCTGCATACAGGTCTTTTTTCTCCTTAGGTAGGTTTATTCCTAGGTAATTTATTCTTTTTGTTACAGTGGTAAATGGGAGTGTTGCCTTAATTTCTCTTTCAGATTTTTCATCATTAGTGTATAGGAATGCAAGAGATTTCTGTTCATTGATTTTGTATCCTGCTACTTTACCAAATTCATTGATTAGCTCTAGTAGTTTTCTGGTAGCATCTTTAGGATTCTCTACATATAGTATCATGTTTTCTGCAAACAGTGACAGCTTTACTTCTTTTCTGATTTGGATTCCTTTTATTTCCTTTTCTTCTCTGATTGCTGTGGCTAAAACTTCCAAAACTATGTTGAATAATAGTGGTGAGAGTGGGCAACCTTGTCCTGTTCCTGATCTTAGAGGAAATGGTTTCCGTTTTTCAACACTGAGAATGATGTTGGCTGTGGATTTGTCATATATGGCCTTTATTATGTTGTGGTAAGTTCCCTTTATGCCTACTTTCTGGAGGGTTTTTACTATAAATGGGTGTTGAATTTTGTCAAAAGCTTTTCTGCATCTACTAAAATTGTCATTTTTTAAAAATAAATTTATTCATTTATTTATTTTATTTTTGTCTGCATTGGGTCTTTGTTGCTGTGCGCGGGCTTTCTCTAGTTGCGGCGAGCGGGAGCTACTCTTTGTTGTGGTGCACGGGCTTCTCACTGTGGTGGTCTCTCTCATCGTGGAGCACAGGCTGTAGGTGTGCAGGCTTCAGTAGTTGTGGCATTTGGGCTTAGTTACTCTGCGGCATGTGGGATCCTTGCAGACCAGGGCTCGAACCCTTGTCCCCTGCATTGGCAGGCGGGCTTGTAACCACTGTACCACCAGGGAAGTCTCTATTATATTGTTTTTATCCTTCAATTTGTTAATATGGTGTATCACATTGATTGATCTGCGTATATTGAAGAATCCTTGCATTATTGGGATAAACCACACTTGCATGGTGTATGATCCTTTTAATGTGCTGTTGGATTCTGTTTGCTAGTATTTTGTTGAGGATTTTTGCATCTATGTTCATCAGTGATATTGGCCTGTAGTTTTTTTTGTGACGTCTTTGTCTGGTTTTGGTATCAGGGTGATGGTGGCCTGAGTTTGGGAGTGTTCCTCCCTCTGCTATATTTTGGAACAGTTTGAGAAGGATAGGCGTTAGCTCTTCTCTAAGTGTTTGATAGAATTCGCCTGTGAAGCCATCTGGTCCTGGGCTTTTGTTTGTTGGAAGATTTTTAATCACAGTTTCAATTTCAATGCTTGTGATTGGTCTATTTACATTTTCTATTTCCTCCTGGTTCAGTCTCGGAAGGCTGTGCTTTTCTAAGAAGTTATCCATTCCTTCCAGGTTGTCCATTTTATTGGCATGTAGTTGCTTGTAGTAATCTCTCATGGTATTTCGTATTTCAGTAGTGTCAGTTTTTACTTCTCTTTTTTCATTTCTAATTCTGTTGATTGGAGTCTTCTGCCTTTTTTTCTTGATGAGTCTGGCTAATGGTTTATCAATTTTGTTTATCTTCTCAAAGAACCAGCTTTTAGTTTTATTGATCATTGCTATTGTTTCCTTCATTTCTTTTTCATTTATTTCTGAACTGATCTTTATGATTTCTTTCCTTCTACTAACTTTGGGTTTTTTTTCGTTCTTCTTTCTCTAATTGCTTTAGGTATAAGGTCAGGCTGTTTTTTTGAGATTTTTCTTGTTTCTTGAGGTAGGATTGTATTGCTATAAACTTCCCTCTTAGAACTGCTTTTGCTGCATCCCATAGGTTTTGGGTCATTGTGTTTTCACTGTCATATGTGTCTAGGTATTTTTTAAAAAATAAATTTATTTATTTTATTATTTTATTAATTTATTGTTTCTGGCTGTGTTGGGTCTTTGTTGCTGTGTATGGGCTTTTTTCTGGTTGTGGCAAGTGGGGGCTACTCTCCACTGAGGTTCGCAGGCTTCTCATTGTGGTGGCTTCTCTCTTTGCAAAGCACAGGTTCTAGGCATGCAGGCTTCAGTAGTTGTGGCACGTGGGCTCTAGAGCTCAGGCTCAGTAGTTGTGGCACATGGGCATATCTGCTCTGCGGTTTGTGGGATCTTCCTGGACCAGGACTGAACACGTGTCCCCTGCACTGGCAGGTGGATTCTCAACCACTGCGCCATCAGGGAAGCCCATGTTTCTAGGTATTTTTTGATTTCCTCTTTGATTTCTTCAGTGATCTCTTGGTTATTTAGTAGCACATTGTTTAGCCTCCATGTGTTTGTATTGTTTTACAGTTTTTTTTCCTGTAATTGATATCTAGTCTCATAGTGTTGTGGTTGGAAAAGATACTTGATATGATTTCAATTTTCTTAAATTTACCAAGGCTTGATTTGTGTCCCAAGAGATGATCTATCCTGGAGAATGTTCCATGAGCACTTGAGAAGAACGTGTATTCTTGTTTTTGAATGGAATGTCCTATAAATATCAGTTAAGTCCATCTTGTTTGATGTGTTATTTAAAGCTTGTGTTTCCTTATTGAATTTCATCTTGGATGATCTGTCCATTGGTGAAAATGAGGTGTTAAAGCCCCCTACTATGATTGTGTTACTGTCAATTTCCCCTTTTATGGCTGTTAGCATTTGCCTTATGTATTGAGGTGCTCCTATGTTGGGTGCACAAATATTTTCAATTGTTATATTTTCTTCTTGGATTGATCCCTTGATCATTATGTAGTGTCATTCTTTGTCTCTTGTAATAGTCTTTATTTTAAAGTCTATTTCATTTGATATGAGAATTGCTACTCTAGCTTTCTTTTGATTTCCTTTTGCATGGAATATCTTTTTCCATCCCCTCACTTTCAGTCTTTATGTGTCCCTAGGTCTGAAGTGGGTCTCTTGTAGACAGCATATATACGGGTCTTATTTTTGAATCCATTCAGCCAGTCTATGTTTTTGGTTGGAGCATTTAATCCATTTACATTTAAGGTAATTATCGATATGTATGTTCCCATTACCATTTTGTTAATTGTTTTGGGTTTGTTATTGTAGGTCTTTCGCTTCTCTTGTGTTTCCTGCCTAGAGAAGTTCCTTTAGCATTTGTTGTAAAGCTGGTTTGGTGGTGCTGAATTCCCTTAGCTTTTGCTTGTCTGTAAAGGTTTTAATTTCTCCATCGAATCTGAATGAGATCCTTGCTGGGTAGAGTAATCTTGGTTGTAGGTTTTTCACTTTCATCACTTTAAATATGTCCTGCTACTCCCTTCTGTCTTGTAGAATTTCTGCTGAAAGATCAGCTGTTAACCTTATGGGGATTCCCTTGTATGTTATGTGTTGCTTTTCCCTTTCTGCTTTTAATAATTTTTCTTTGTGTTTATTTTTTGATAGTTTGATTAATATGTGTCTTGGCGTATTTCTCCTTGGATTTATCCTGTATGGGACTCTCTGAACTTCCTGGACTTGATAGACTATTTCCTTTCCCATGTTAGGGAAGTTTCCAACTATAATCTCTTCAAATATTTTCTCAGACCCTTTCTTTTTCTTTTCTTCTTCTGGGACCCCTATAATTCAAATGTTGGCACGTTTAATGTTGTCCCAGAGGTCTCTGAGACTGTTCTCAATTCTTTTCATTCTTTTTTCTTTATTCCTCTCTGTGGTAGTTATTTCCACTATTTTATCTTCCAGGTTACTTATCCATTCTTCTGCCTCATTTATTCTGCTATTAATTCCTTGTAGAGAATTTTTAATGTCATTTATTGTGTTGTTCATCATTGTTTGTTTGCTCTTTAGTTCTTCCAGGTCCTTGTTAAACGTTTCTTGTATTTTCTCCTTTCTATTTCAAGATCTTGGATCACCTTTACTCTCATTACTGTGATTCTTTTTCAGGTAGACTGCCTATTTCCTCTTCATTTGTTTGGTCTGGTGGGTTTTTACCTTGCTCCTTCATCTGCTGTGTCTTTCTCTGTCTTCTCATTTTGTTTAACTTCCTGTGTTTGGCGTCTCTTTTTCGCAGGCTACAGGTTCGTAGTTCCCGTTGTTTTTAGTGTCTGCCCCCAGTGGGCAATGTTGGTTCAGGGGCTTGTGTAGGCTTCTTGGTAGAGGGGAGTGGTGTTTGTGTTCTAGTGGGTGGGGCTGGATCTTGTCTTTCTGGTGGGCAGGACCCCATCTGGTGGTGTGTTTTGGAGTGTCTGTGGCCTTATTATGATTTTAGGCAGCCTCTGTGCTAATGGGTGGGGTTGTGTTCCTGTCTTGCTAGTTGTTTGGCCTGGGGTGTCCGGCACTGGAGCTTGCTGGCCGTTGGGTGGAGCTGGGTCTTAGCATTGAGACGGAGATCTCTGGGAGAGCTCTTGCCGATTGATATTACGTGGGGCTGGAGGTCTCTGGTGGTCCAATGTCCTGAATTCGGCTCTCTGACCTCAGAGGCTCGGGCCTGACACCCGGCCGGAGCACTGTCAGCCACGCAGCTCAGAAGAAGAGGGAGAAAAAAAGAAAGAAAGAAAAAAAAAGAATAATTAAAATTAAAAAATTATTAAAATTAGAAAAGTAAAAAAAAGTAATGAAACAAAAGAAGAGAGAAACCAAACCAATAAACAAATCTATGATATCACAATAAACAATGACATCAAGTGCTAAAAACTATAGTAAGGTAAACATAAAAATTAGAACCAAGTCAGTCGCATACAGCAAATCCTAAGTCTACAGTTGCTCCCAAAGTCCACCTCCTCAATTTGGGAGGATTCGTTGTCTATTCATGTATTCCACAGATGCAGGTACATCAAGTTGATTGTGGAGATTTAATCCGCTGCTCCCGAGGCTGCTGGGAGAGATTTCCCTTTCTCTTCTTTGTTCTCACAGCTCCCGGGGCTCAGCTTTGGATTTGGCCCCACCTCTGCGTGTAGGTCACCGGAGGGCGTCTGTTCTTCGCTCAGACAGGACGGGGTTAAAGGAGCCGCTGACTCGGGGGCTCTGGCTCACTCAGGCTGGAGGGGAGGGAGGGGCACCGAGTGTGGGGCGAGCCCGCGTAGGCAGAGGCCGGCGTGACGTTGCACCAGCCTGAGGCGTGCCGTGCGTTCTCCCGGGGAAGTTGTCCCTGGATCCCGGGACCCTGGCAGTGGCGGGCTGCACAGGCTCCCCGGAAGGGGTGTGTGGATAGTAACCTGTGCTCGCACACAGGCTTCTTGGTGGCGGCAGCAGCAGCCTTAGCGTCTCATGCCCGTCTCTGGGGTCCGCGCTTTTAGCCGCGGCTCGCGCCCGTCTTTGGAGCTCCTTTAAGCGGCGCTGTGAATCCCCTCTCCTCGCGCACCAGGAAACAATGGTCTCTTGCCTCTTCGGCAGCTCCAGACCTTTTCCCGGACTCCCTCCCGGCCAGCCGTGGTGCACTAGCCCCCTGCAGGTTGTGTTCACGCAGCCAACCCCAGTCCTCTCCCTGGGATCCGACCGAAGCCTGAGCCTCAGCCCCAGCCCCGCCCGCCCCGGCGGGTGAGCAGACAAGCCTCTCGGACTGGTGAGTGCCGGTCGGCCCTGATCCTCTGTGCGGGAATCTCTCCGCTTTGAACCTCCGCACCCCTGTGGCTGCGCTCCCCTCCGCGGCTTCGAAGCTCCCCCCTCCGCCACCCGAAGTCTCCGCCCGCGAAGGGGTTTCCTAGTGTGTGGAAACCTTTCCTCCTTCACAGCTCCCTCCCAGAGGGGCAGGTCCCATCCCTATTATTTTGTCTCTGTTTTTTCTTTTGCCCTACCCAGGTATGTGGGGAGTTTCTTGCCTTTTGGGAGGTCTGAGGTCTTCTGCCAGTGTTCAGTATGTGCTCTGTAGGAGTTGTTCCACATGTAGATGTATTTCTGATGTTTTTGTGGGGAGGAAGGTGATCTCCACAGCTTACTCCTTCACCATCTTGAAGCACCCTCCTCTATGGGTTCACTTTCTCGATGGTGTTTTTTTGCAGCACGGAAGTTTTTAATTTTGATGGAGTTCAATTTATCCATTTTTTTGTTGCTGTTACAGCTTGTGCTTTTGGTGTCATATTCAGAAACTGTTGGCTAATCCAAGGTCATGAGATCTACACCTATGTTCTCTATGAACAGTGTTACAGCTTTAGCTCTTAGATTCAGGTGTTGGTCCATTGTGAGTTGATTTTTCTATATGGCATACGATAGGGATTCAACATCATTCTTTCGCATGTAGATATCCAGTTGTCTTAGCACCATTTGTTGAAACGATTTTTCTTTCCCCATTGAATTGTCTTGTCATGCTTGCCAAAAATCAATTCACCATTAATGTGAGGGTTTCTTTGTGGAGGCTGTACTCTAATCCATTGATATATATGTCAGTCCTGTCTGTCTTTATGGAGCTCTCCATTCTTCCTAACTGCCTTTCCTCCTGGGTGAAATCTCTGAACCGCTTCTCCAGAGCTGGGGGCAGGGACAGCGGTCCACTTTTTCAGAGTGACACCCCTGATTTATGAGCAGGGCACTGAATGAAAAGGGTGGCCTCAAGTCTTCTCAGCTTGCCTCTCTCTTTTTTTTTTTTGTGGCACGCGGGCCTCTCACTGCTGTGGCCTCTCCCGCTGCACAGGCTCTGGACGCACAGGCTCAGCGGCCATGGCTCACGGGCCCAGCCGCTCCGGCATGTGGGATCTTCCCGAACCGGGGCACAAACCCGCATCCCCTGCATTGGCAGACGGGCTCCCAACCACTGCACCACCAGGGAAGCCCCTCAGCTTGCCTCTCTTGACATGAACTTGGATGAGGGCAATCAGGACCCCCATATTCTTGGCCTGCAGTGCCTGGGATTGAGCCTCTGATCTATAAGTGTGGACCAGGTGGAACAAGTGAGCCCCTGATATTTTGGTCACCTTTGCCAGGAGTTTAGCCTCTGCAACTTGGAGTTCGGGGGAATAAGAAATGACTGTGGTTTGCCTTTCCCAGTGAAATACTTTACCCCTTTACTGGGAACTTAGGGGATAGGAAGGTCCGTTTTCTCAACCACACCTTCTCAGATTACAGCTTTCATTGTCTTGTTGAGATGTGGAGGGAAGGAGTGTGTTATGGTTCAAGTTTCACAGACTCTTGCTGTCCTTACTGAGATTCAGTTCTTGCATAATTGTTTCTTCATTTGCTGTCCTCCCTTAGGACAATTTCCAGAGTCTTTAAATGGTTGGGTTTAATAATTTTCATTAGTTATACTTGTTTCCTGGGGAGCAGGTGGAATTCTTCATCCTGCCATCAGGGAAGCGCCCACTGGTTTTAAACAAGCTTGAGTCTTTGCCACTAAAGAAAAAAAATTCTATCCTGCTCCAACTGCTGCTCTATTTCTTTCTGCTTTCACTGTCAAAGTTCTAGTGAAAGTTCTGTATTTCCTCCTTTCTAACTTTCTCCTCAATGACCTTAAACAGGTTTTCCAGGCCCAGCTGTCCTGAAAGAGCAGCTTAGAGTCCAAGGTCAGCAGTGATTTCTGCATCTCAATGTCCTTCAGGTATTCCTCTCTCCTCTTATTTGACCTGTCAGCAGCATCCCACTGTTGCTGGCTGTTCCCTCTCTGCTCCTGGATGCTGTGACCGGACACCCACCTGGACTGCCTCTTGTGCCTACTTTGCAGGCTTGTTCCCCTCTGCCAGCCATTAAAAGAGAGGGATCCTCAAGGCTCTGGCATGGGCCCCACCTTAGTTATCCATCGCTGAGAAACAAATGACCCTCAAACTTAGCAGCTTAGAATAACAAGCCTTTAGTATCTGTTTCTCTGGGTCAGGAATCTGGCTCTCGCATAGCTAGGTGTCTCTGGGTTAGCGTCTCATAAAGCCGCAGTTAAGATGTTGGCTGGGGCCGAATCATCACCTGAAAGCTCGACCAAGACTGTAGAGTCTGCTCTCAATCTCTGCCACGTGGTTGTTGGAAGGATTCTTTCCTCACAGGATGTTGGACTGAGGGCTTCAGTCTCTCATTGGCTGTTGGCCAGTGGCCTCCTTGGGTCCTTGCCACCTGGGTCTATCCATAGGGCAGCTTGGTGGACGTCCCTCAGAGCAAGTGACTGAGAGAAAGGGCCCCCAAGATGGAAGCCAGTTTTGTTTTAGGTTTTAGAAACAAGTCAGTAGGTCCAGCTCACATTCAAGAGGCGTTGCCCAGGGTATAAATACCGGGAAGTGGGGATTATACTGGCCATCTTGGAAGCTGCCTGCCACAGGTTCCCTTCTCTTCTCACTATACCTTGGACACATTTAGACTTTAATTACCAGCCACCCGTGAGAGGGAGATGATTTAGAAACTTAGGGCTTCCCTGGTGGCGCAGTGGTTGGGGGTCTGCCTGCCGATGCGGGGGGCGCGGGTTCGTGCCCTGGTCTGGGAGGATCCCGCGTGCCGCGGAGCGGCTGGGCCCGTGAGCCATGGCCGCTGGGCCTGCGCCTACGGAGCCTGTGCTCCGCGGCGGGAGGGGCCGCAGCGGTGAGAGGCCCGCGTACCGCAAAAAAAAAAAAAAGAAACTTACATTTGCAGTCTAGACCTTCCCCCTCCGTTCCAGACCCGTGTCCAACTGATCGATTGCCATTTCCTTTGGATTTCTTGACGGCTACTCCAACACAGGATGTCTAAAGCTGGACTCATGGGTTTTGCCCAAACCCGTTCTTGTTCCACTCTTCCCTATATGCGGGTTATGGGACAGGCTAAGATGTGAGACACAGAGGCAGATGGGTGGTCCAGCCCCCCTCCACACAGTGTCCAGTTGCTCTGCCCCTTCTGCAGATGTTGTCTTCAGCCACATGGTCAAAGCTGGCTCACCTGCCTGATGCCCATGTTCCAACCCAAGGGAAGAGGCGGAAAAGAAAGAAAGTGAAGAGTAAGCAATTTCCTTTTTAAAAGATCTGACCCAGAAAAACACGTCACTTCTACTCACATCCTGTGGACTCATCATGGAGCTGCAGATAGGGAGTGAGCTGTAGTGGGAGGGCTGGGCACCCTGTGTCTAGTGCAGCTGTGTTCCCAGTTAAAATATGGGAGGTTATACTACTGCCTAGACTGGGTCCTCCCAGGAGAAGGGTCTGAGGCAGGGGACCTATGGGCTCTTATTTTCTTATGGAATGAAGTCCCAGGGAATAGGAGTAAGTCACAGAGGAGTGAGGCAGGAAGGAGGAGGCATATTATTAACTGGCCCATCTGTAGGACAACTACTCCAAGTTATGTAAACTTCCCCTGAGGACCAGCCCTCTGGGAGAGAAGGCAGGAAGAATTTTTCCACTAGCTTCTGTCTCCCAGTGGTCAAATTTGGTCCCCTGGGGTGCTAAACCTTTTGTTTTTCTGACTGCCTGCAAGGACACGGGCACCAGCCGTATCAACAGGAAGCCCCAGCGTGGGAGGCGAGGAGGTGTGGTCGGGCCAGTGGTGAGGAACCCTCCATCTGGCTGTGCCTGCGGGTCCATTGGAGCCCTTGGTAGAGCTGGAGCAAAAGGGAGTGGAGCCCGAGGAGATCTGAACTGGCCCATTCGAGGACTCGATGCAATCACTAAAGGAAGGAGAAAATAGACACTGGGGTTCTCTTACCACTTTCTGCCACACCCTGTTTCCGTGAATGACACCCCTATTCATTTAGTTCCAGCAAGTGAGAAACCTAAGAGGCACCCTGACAGCTCCCTTGTCCTTAGACCTGCATCTGATCCCCAATATCTCCGTAATCTATTCGCTTCTCTCCATTTGGACCACCACGCTCTTAATCAGAGCCTCTATCATCTTCCGTGGGGACAAACGTCTCCTAATTGAACTCTTGTCCTCCTTCATATCCATTTCCCACATACGGCCTGAGTGGCTTTTCTGTAACACCAACTGGATCTTGTCACCATGCCCTGCTAATGTAAACCCTTCGACAGCTTTCCATTGCTTGGAGGATGAAGATGAAACACCTCAAGGTGGCCCACAAAGCCAGTGTGGCCTGGCCCTTCATTGTCCTCTGTTCCAGCCTCACCTGCCTACTTTTGGCCTCGGCTTTCTGAAGCTCCAGGCTGCCACAGGACCTTTGCACATGCTCTGCCCAGTGCTTGCCATCCTTTTCTCCTACCCGCCTTCTCACCTTGAAGCTCTCAGAGCAGTTACCTTTTCTCAGGAAAGTCTTTCTTGATTTTCCTGACTGGGACAAACTCCTATTATATATGTATCCAGTCCTGGATTCCCCAAAAAGCAGACTAAGTATGTATTTTGTATTTCAGGCGTTAGTGAAACATGATCACTCTTAATTTTTCGTAAGATGCTAATTTCAAAGAAATCATCATGGGAAAGACAAGACTTTTTGAAATTTCACTACACTTATATATATATATATATATTTGGCTGTGCCACGGGTTTGTGGGATCTTAGCTCCCCAACCAGGGATTGAACCTGCGCCCTCGGCAGTGAAAATGTGGAGTCCTAACCACTGGACCACCAGGGAATTCCCCTACACTTATCTTTTGATTCTGCTTGTTTTTATCCTAAATTGATTATGGAAGAGGTCATAATCTTTTCAGTACTTAAAGCCTCTAAGAGCCAGCCTCTGGCTGTGGGAAAGGAACTGTCCTTGTAAGACTTTCTACAGTTGCAGCTTTGCTTGTTTACGTCATTAGTAGATGTTTGTCTTCCCCACAAGGCTCTCAGTCTTTTGAAGGTAGAGGCCTAGGTAGTGTTCTGACTCACCAGTGAGCTTAGCGCATACAGAGGAAAAATGCAGTAAACCTTCGTTAACGTGAGTCACAGGCGCCTGGAGCTCCAGCCTGGCTCAGCCACTTACTGGCTCTGTCCCTACACCTGTCTGTGCTGAAGATCACTTCTTATCTGAGTGGCTGGTGCCTGAGAAATAGGGTATATTTCCAGAGAGAGAAAGAGGAAAAAAGGCATGCACATATTTTAAGAGATGTGATTAGTTAAATTTCTACGTGGCTAAGACTGGAATAGCTAAGAGGGGTTGAATGAAGAATATTTCTAGACTCTCACTTATTGCTTGGGCCCATTCAACTGTATTTCCACTTTTTTTTTCATGCTACAATAAGTGGGTGTAATAGGAGAGGTTTCAGTACAAATTTGATGGAGATAAACGGTTCTGATAAGAAATTCTCAGTATGTCTTAAACGGTGGATGAAGCAGGCAGAGTGGAGGCTGGGATTGCTATCCTGAAAGCAACCACAAGGTGGCGCTAGGTGCTCAGCAATGCGAGTCTTGCCTCCAGGGATTTGACTGTCACCCTTTCTCTAATCAATTGTCAGTTTATTTATTCTAACAAAGATTCCTTAGTCTCTTTCTAGTCCATAATTTTCTTTAATAAAACAGAGTTACATTTTCCCCTTTTATGTGTATCTTTACAGAATGACATGCTTGATGGAGAGTCATGAATAATATTGAGGATGATTCAGTGTCTCTGTGTTTTACTCCTGTACCATCCAAAGAGAAAATGACAAGAACACTTCTTTTCCTATATCAGTGTCATAATATGATATTGGATAATTGCAGTGCAATGTAATCACATTTCAGGAGAGAATACATAGCTTAAAACATTGAGCTGGGTGTAGGGGCCTAGGGCTTGATTCTCCAGGGTACTGGGGGCCAGAGCTGGTTTCTAAGACCTGCTCAGCCCCAGAATCTTCAGCCGATTTGACTGTAAGTCCTCTTTGCTAAGGATTCCTAGCACAGCCCCAGAACTGGAAGATTCTGGGGATGGCAATTCCAGATGCCGTGGGAGCCTAGGGGAAGGAGAGGTCTGCCTTACCTGAGCCCCCCCAACCCAGGGGCTCAGCTTGTGGCGTCTCTGAACCCAAGGCAAGGCCGGAAAGCCAGTGCTGGGAATCGGGCTCAGAGGAAGGTCAAGGCGGAGTACCAGATCATGACCACCAGAGGGCAGCATCGCCCAGCAGTTAGAAGCATTGCAGCTAACAGCCAGGCCCAGGATAGACCTCGGGAGGCCGCTCTGCGCTCCTGTCTGGCAGGGACACCCGTGTCCGGTGCTTATTTCCATCTCCCCAACCACTCCTGGGCCTCAGTGGTCACAAAGGTGGGAGATGCTGTAGCACCTGCCTCGTGCCTTCTTGGCAAAGGTAGTTGCCATTGCATACCTGTGGTACCATTGGAGCCCTGGAGCTGATGGGTGACTCATCAGCCGATCCCTGTGGCATCCAGAGACAGCCACCCCTCTGTGCTCACAGCAAGCGGTTGACTATCCCACTGGATGCTATCCAAGCATTGGGCAGGTAGATCAGGCAGCTTTCCTAGCTCAAGAAACTAAGGAAATGTCATTTAAAAAGAGCAAGAAAAAAAATATGACTTCACCAATTGTTCAAAAAATATGACTTCACAACCTGTATACCATGGTGATTAAGACTGCAACCACCCCTTCCCCCCCAGAAAAGACTGCAGACCCTGGAAACAGCCATCCAAGGTTTGAATCCTACTTCCTATACTTGGAAATTTAGGAAAGTGGACAAATTTCTTTGTGCCTCAATTTCTTTCTCTTTTTCTTCCTGAGTCACCAGAACACAATTCGGACCATCACCAAGTGAAACTGTAGTCTTAGGCCCTGAAACGCAGTTTTCTTTACATTTGCCTGTGATGCCTCTGGGCTCCCACCTCTGACCCAAGGCCACCAAGTCCTCCTGAGAGCTCAGTGTGTGCCTCAATTTCTGCATCTGCCAACTGGGAATGTTATCATTCCTATTTACCATAAAGGACCCTCCCTATCCCATAAGGTTATTGTGAGGATTAAGTGAGATCATTGTAAAGGCGATGTTTACTGAGCAATTGCTCTGTGCCAGGCACAGACCTAAGTCTTTTTATCTCTTGTATCTCAGAATTCTGACCACTGTTGTCTGTTATTACCTGCCTTTTATAGTTCATGAAATCAAGGCTTGGAGAGGTACAGTAGCAGAGCCAGGACTTGAAACCAGGCTTTTTGCTTTCAGAGTTTACTTTTTAAATCATCGCAAAGCATGTTGGTCTTGCAAATGATCATGTTGCTATTATAGTCCTGTGAATTCTTGTGAGCCCTGGATGACAGCCCTAGGTGAATTTGTTTTTTAAATTCAACCTCACAGTGCAGACAGGCTGCTTGCAATTGAGCTAACACTGCAGTGCAGGAGAAAGCTGGCTCCGTGTAGGAGATTCCTCTGGCATCCCCCTTCAGTGAATCACAAACAGGCACTATTTGGGTGCAGAAGCGGAGTCCTGCATCGAGAGAGTATATCCTGGCTATAGAGCGTTCAGGCTTCTGGAGTCTAAGCTGAGAGTTCAAATCCTCCCTCTGGTACACAGAAGCTGCTTTCTCCTCAGCTAGTGATGTGACTCTCTGAACCTTGCTTTACTAATCTGTAAAATGGGAATCATAATGTAAATTATCTTATACATTTTTTTGTTTTTACTTTTTAATCTCCTTTTATTTCTCCCACCTGTAATATTTTTGTTTCATGACTGATTTATTCTAATCAGAGTCTAATTAGTCTAATCTAATTACTAGAACTATATATTTTATGTTATTTAAAACATTTTTATTTTATATTGGAGTATAGTTGATTTTTAATGTTCTGTTAGTTTCAGGTATACAGCAAATGAATCTGTTATACATATATCTATTCTTTTTCAGATGCTTCTCCCATATAAGTCACCACAGAGTATTGAGTAGCATTCCTTGCTATACAGTAGGTTCTTGTTGATTATCTATTTTATATATAGTAACGTGTATGTATTAATCCCAACCTCCTAATTCATCCCTCACCCCCACCTTTCCCCTTTGGTAACCATAAGTTTTTTTTTCTAATACCTTATAAAATTTTTATGAATTTAAAAAATTTTTGTGAAATTACATTGGGAAAAGCATTTAAATATGTGTTTGCAGTGCCTGATAAACTTTACCTCTCAGAATGTGCTAAGCTTTACTTATTACTTTATTTGTATACTGTATTTATTTATTACTGTATTTACGTGGAGCTCTCATGTAAGGACAAGAGAAATCACATCCCTCCTGATTCTACCTTGGGACCAAAAAAATCTGAGTTCTCTCCTTAGTTTAGACAGCTGTTTGGTTTAGACAGCTGTTTCCTAATGAGCCTGCCCATTCCAAGATGGCTCCGGAGTGAACGTCTTAAAGCTTAGATCTGATCCTTTAGCTCAGCGCTGCCCCATAAGAATATATTGGGAACTACACGTGTACTTTTTCTTTTTTCTTTTTTTTTTAATTGAAGTATAGTTTTTTTTATTATTATGACTTTTACTTATGTCTCTCTACTTTTCATATTTGAAATACACATGACAAGAGTTTTTATCCTTTACATATAGATGCTTTCATATGTCACCATGTAAAGTGTAAACATTCTAAAATAAAAGTGGACAAAGGACATGAACAAGCTAATCACAAAAGAAATATAGATGCTAATGAACATGTGCACAGAAGTTCAACCTTAATGAAAGCATCATTAATCAAATAGACAAAAATTAATGATGAGATGAGATTGTTTGCTATTAAATTGGCAGATTAATGGTCAGATCCTACGTTACTATGGGTGCAGTGGAATAAGCACTCTCAAGTACTATTGTTAGGAGTGTAAACTGATCCAGATTCCTGGAGGCGCATTACAAAACTTAAAAATGTTCATTCTCTTAACATGGTGATATCATGCAAAAGAATTTTCCTCTGAAGAAAATCAGAGATATTCGCAAAAAGTTCTGCACAAAATACACGTGTACTTTTAATTTTTTTAGTAGTCACATTAAAAAAGGAAACAAAATTCCTTTAAATAAAATTACTAAAATTCCTTTTAATAATATATTTTATTTACCTCAATATATCCAAAATATTATAATTTGATATGTAATCAATAGAAAAACTTACTAATGTGATCTCTTATATTCTTTTCTTTGTACGTTGAAGCCCATCGTATATTTTATACCTGTAGCTCATCCCCATTCACCCTGGTCACTTTTCTAGTGCTTGATAGCTACTGTGGTGAGTGGGTAATGTACCAGACAGTGCAGGTCCAGCTCTCTGGTGACACTTTAATGGCAACATAATGGTGGTTGGCTTTCCCAGCCTTATTTAACTTTAACCCCGTGACATTTGAAGCTCTTTCTTTCGCATCTCTGCACTTTTGCCCGTGTCTTTCTGCCTCCGTGGCATTCCCTCCAAGTTGGGTATCTTACCTCTACTCTCCTGTTGAACCTCATGTCAACCCCATAAGGTAGATACTAGAGTGACTCCCATTGTACAGATGGGAAAACCAAGCCTTGAAATGATTGGGCTGCTCACCCATGGCAATGTGACTGGTGAGCGGCTGTGCTATGCTCTGAACCACTCTGCTCTATTGAAGGTAACACTGTTGAATGACCAGTGATGCCCCAAATTGGACTGGGAATGGGCTGCCAGCGGCAGGAGTGGGTGTCTGGTGAACAGAGGTATTCGAGAGGCCCCTGAATGATGGCCCTCGGACCGGGGTGCTGTCGAGGAGATTTCTGCACTGGATTGGGGCAGGGTGGCAGGCTAATGGTGCTCTTTGCAATTCTGAGAATCTAGGATGTCTCCCTGTCCCTGGGAAGTGTGGGCTCCAGGCAGCCTGGATGGGCAGCGCTGTCTCCTGCTCTGGCCCCAGGGTGAAGGGCTTGACTTCCTCGGTTATTGGTGCCAGGCTGGCCTTCCCGAAGCTCAGTCGCCCCTGGGCAGCCTCTGGGCTGATTGTGTTGGTCTTCTCCCCTGGAGGGCTCCGCCCCACATCCTCCCATTGTCAGCACTGATACAGTACTTCGTTAATTTAGACTCACTGTAAATATTTTTGGAAACACCCTGTTGCTCTCCTGAAGGCTGATAGAGCTGGGTGCGAGCGGGGGTCGGGTCCCGTCCGCCTCTTCCTGACCTCTTTCCGGCCTCTGCGCTGTTTCCTGTCCTCCTGCCTCCTGCCAGCCCTCTTCTCAGCCTCCAAGGAAGAAAGCCTTCCTCTGAATGCAACCTTTAGGGATGCGAGGGGAAGACAGAGTGGCACAGGGGACAGCGTGCTTGATCCCGTGGGGACACCTGGAGGAATTCCCTTTCCCTCCACGGGCCTCACTTTCCTCATCGGCAAAGTCAAGTATATGCAACAGATGAGTGACTGCAAAGCTTTTTCACGGGCAAAGGCCACTTTACCTGCTTTCCTGTCCTCCCCCCACAAATGAGTTAGCATTTGGGAGGATTCTGTTTATCTAGCGCGCTCCGTTTATTAAATAACGATGAATTCATCTTTCTAGCTTTTATTCATCAGAGCATCCTGAGCAGCACGTAGGCACCAGAATTACCACTTCGAGGTGTGAAAATCCAAGCTTGACATGTAGAGAGGGTTATCTCCCTAAGGGGGAGGCGGGGAAGGTGTCATTTCCAAAAGGTTTTATGAAATGCTGATGCTGGCCCTGTGCTACTTCCTCTCCCCCATTACTCTCCTCTTAAGGGCCATCACCTCAGCTTCGGAATCAATGGCCTCAATGCAATTTAGGGAGTCCTTTCTCTTCGAAGTCATGGGAAACTAGCCCTCCATCCAGGTGGTCTTAGAGAAAGCCCTGACTTCACAGGGCTTCTGAAGTTATAGAAATGCTGGTCCTTCTGGCTGCAGCCTAATGGTCCCTGTGTATTTATTAGATGCCCACTGTGTACAGGTGCCATGCTACGTGGGGGGGGGGTGTGGGTAATGGTGGGTGAAGGCGTGAGAGGGGTGGGTGAGGAGATAAGGAAAGGTCCTGCCCATCACTGACTTCCACCGAGTCAGTCTGCCTCTCTCTTTTGATCTTTTTAGCAGGAAATCCACTTCTTCAAACGCCTCTGGGAGCCACTGCCACAATTCCCGGAGTCACAGAAAGCTAGCTCTGGCTGGTTCAATGTCCTCATGTACCAACAGGGAAACTGAGGCTCAGGGAGGGCAAGAGCCTTGTCTAGGGTCACACAGCAAGCTAGTCATTCAGGTTCCAGCTAGAATGTCAGCAACTCCCAAGCCCTGCACTCCCGTGGTCTACCCTGTCAAAAATCATCCCCTTTCCGTGTATTTTCTCTGTCGTTATCCATAGATTTCATCGCGTTTCCTTACTGCGCATCTATTTTGTCTCGTTCCGGCCTCTAGGATGTACGTGCAGGAGATCGGAGACACGGTCTGAATTGTTCACACTATAGTAGCTGCTCAGTAAGTATTTGTTGAGTGAATGAATTCGTGATCAAGATGAAATTGGGACTCGTATTTCCTGGCTCCCAGGCCGGTGGGTTTTCCTGCATTTGCTGTCCCCAGAGCTCAGGAGATCCAGGAGTTCCGGAGACTGGCCTGGGAGTCTGAAGGACACCAAATGGCCAGGGGAGAAGGGGCTGCCAAGGGGGCTCTGCTTTAATGGTCAGAAGGCAGCTGCCCATTTGCTTTCGGTCAGATAAGCTGGGATGGGGAAGGGAGTGTGGCTGGAGGAAAGGGAGTGGGCTGGGCACCCCGCCTGCTTCCCTCGCCTGCCCTCCCCTTCTCCTCAGATGACACCACCAGCTGTGAGGGACACAGCTGCTGCCCCTTGGGAAGGGGAGAACAGGGCCCTGGTGCCCTGGGTGAGTTCCGAAGCTGAGTTCAAAGCAGACCTGTGAAGTGAGGGGGCTGCAGCGGGCAGCAGGGGGAGGAGGTGAGAAGTCAGCGAGGGGCAGAGAAAAGCAAGGCTCTGCTTTGATGTCCTGCACCCAGGCTTGGGGCCAGGTCTGGGCGAGGTTCAGCCTTTCCCCTCATCCCAAGCCCTTAGAGAGACTCCATTAACCGCCTTTCCTGCCCTCGAAGAGGCTGTTGCTGCAGGTCCCTGACCCCACCACACACTACGTGCTCGAATGCCGCGCTCAGCGCGCAGGCGCCCCCGGGCGCGCACAGGTCCTGCCCGCTCACGAGCAGCTCCACCCCAGCCGCAAGTGTGCGCAGTCGCACACGGCCCGGGCGCAGGGCCAAGGCACTCTTTGTTTTCTAGGCCAGGGACAACCCTGGAGGTGGGGTGGGCGAGGGCTGTGGAGTCACTGGGCCCCACCCCCACCCCCACCCCAGCAGTCTGGGCGCCCCTCAAAGGGCCCACAGCAGGTCTGGGGCGCTGGGCTGCCAGGCTCATCACAGTTTCCCAAAGAAATCACCCACGAGAGGGGCAAGTCCCGGGGGAAACGTGCTCGGCCTCTCCAGCTCCGGCCAACCCCGGTGGGGCGTGTGAGGACAGTGGCCGAGGGTCTGGCCTTGCTGCTGCTTTGCCGGGTGGCTCACGGTAGGTTCTTCTAGCTCAGTTCAACAAAAAGGTGCCCTTGTTCGTGCAGTAGAGCAGCGCTGCGGTGAAGACCCAACCTCTTCTATCCTTTCCCCGAGCGCATTCCTTTGGTTCTAACTCAGCAGATATATACCAGTGCCAAGTTCAGGGGGGACCGAAATGAAAAGCAGGCTCTGCCCATGTACTCTCTGTCTGGAGAGGGCTAACTTCAGAGCCCTGGGGGCACGTGAGGTCAGCCTTCAGCTGCTCGGCCCACTGAGTAAACTTGCATCTTCTGTTTTGGGTGACAGGCGCCTTGGGTGTCAGGCAGGGTGAGGGAGCAGGGCTGGCCGATCCTACCCCGTTCAGGCTGCCGTGGCAGGGCACTCAGGCCATCCGGTTCCAGCTGGTTCTCGGCTGGGGGCCAGATCTTATCAGCACCCCACCCTCTCTGGCCCCAGTCAATGACCCCCTCCCAGCCCTGGCTCCTTATTCCCTCCCATCTCAGTGAGTCTGGTTCTTCTGGTGAGATTAACTGCTTCTCTGAGTCAGAGAGCCTGGAGGCCAGAGGATTAGAGAGATGGATCCGTCTCCTCTCCCAACAGGGTCTCTGGGCTCCTGTCTGGCTCGGAATTCAAGTGGGAGCAGCCAGGAACAGCTGGCCGATTTGGGGGATACTCTTGCCCACCTCCTTCTGTGTTCCTAACTGCAAAGGGCACAAGTGCCTACATCTTTCTGAGAAAACCAGAGACGCTCTGGATTCACTGGGGGTCTTGCATTTTTTTTTTTTTGGTCATTTTATTTATTTATTTTGCATTTTCTTTTTATTCTTTTTTAATATCTTTATTGGAGTATAATTGCTTTACAATGTTGTGTTAGTTTCTGCTGTACAACAAAGTGAATCAGCTATATGTATACATACATCCCCACATCCCCTCCCTCTTGAGCCTGCTTCCATTTGGCCTCTATCTTGGAAGGGCCATCTCTTGTGACCTGACCTGAGCTGATTCCTGCTCGACACCTAGGTCCCTTTTGATAGGTCAAGGTAATCACTGAAGAAGTCTAACATGGCGGAAGGTTAACCATTTTCACCGAAGCCTGCTGTCAGGTTATAATGACAGCCCCTCTGCCACCTGCACAGTCTTCTGTCAGACAAACGTGCAGGAGCAAGCAGGCCCCAAGCAATCCCTACCCTGTGTATTGTGAGATCAAGGAAGCCCCAGCTCTGGGTCCTATTGGGTGCCCGGACCACCATGTTGCAGACTGCCACGATTCCAGAGGCTGGTCCTGTTAACTTTCTACCTGGCCTCAGGCGACTGGAAATCCCCTTTGGGAATAGCTGGTCACAGGGCGGTTTCTAGATCAGGCTAAGGTGCACTGACTCTTGCCTGGCAGTGTCTTATACTCTGTTTAATCAAGAGTGGGGAGTATCTCGAACATACTTTAGTCAATCTATTTTTAATTTCACCCAAGAGAGCTTATTTCAAAGTAAACCACAGGTATCCTAGCACCATCCTACATTTTTATACTCTCTACAGATGGCAAATCCCCCAGTTTAAAACGGGTTGGAGTTTTTTCTTTGGGAACGTAGTGGTTTAGTTCATAGACTCAAGACAGCCTTGGTTCAAATTCTGATCTGACCTTGGCCACGTCACTTCACCTCCCTGTCCCTCAGTTTCCTTATCTGTAAACTGAGTTGAATGAGGGTACCTACTTTCTAAAGTGTTTCTGCTGATTAAAAGAGATCATGAAGACATATAAAATAGAAAATGTTTAGAAGAATGTCTAGCATGTAGTAAGCACTCAATAATTAATCCTCACGGGAAACACCAACAGTTCGCATCTGCACGTTGCCTTTCGGGAAAGGGCATCCGAGATCCTCAGGACCCTCCTTATCCTTCTCTGCTTCTCCTTTCTTGCGTCTCCCCGTTACCCTCTGAGGCTTTGGCCGTGCTTGTTTTCATTTCCCCGGCTTTGCATTTTGTGTTTCTTCCTCCCGGCCTATCCTTCCTGTTTTTCTGCTTCCTTCTGTTCGGGGTAAGCTGCCGTTCAAAGAGCACCAACTGGGGGCCTGGGGACATGTTTTACTTGTCCTGCCCTCTTATTTTTAAAAAGTGGAATGAATTCCCCAAATTTACAAATCTGGAAATTTCTCATAAAATCTAGAATTTGAAATTATGTAGAAAGATCAGAAGGCATGGTCCTGGTAGCTTCCACATTTCTGTGTGGCAAGTGGAGACTGGAGCCCAGGAGTCTTCCTCCTGATAGAGTGTGCTTGCCCCTCTTGCCAGCCTCCACCACTCCCTGTTGTCTCAGGCTGCTTGTTTTACCCAGATACATTCTTAGCCTGGTCCTTGTGAGTATTTGAGTTTGGGGTCCCTGTCTTAAGACCTCTGGCGATGATTTTTCTGACTGACTCTTCTTGAGATAACAGATTCTAATTCTGTAAGCCTTTTGCTTTGAATGTGGCCGAGACTCATCTCCGGATTTTGCTTCATCTCACTCTTGCCCAACTTTAGATGGCCTTCTCCACTCTCAGGGGTGCATAGTTTTAATCTTATCTTGTGTCTCATTCTCTCCTTCCTGCCCAGAGGTCCTGGAGAGGCCAACGGACAGGGCAAAGCCAGTTTCTATGGGATTGTGCCCACAGCATCTACTAAATGGTTACCCGTTTTTCTGCCTCTTCCTTCAGTTATGACTTCCTGACCCCCACATGCCCTGTCTGGTCTATGTACGGCAGTAAGAACTCAGGGACCGAAATGTATCCGTGTTTTCACTGCATAGTAATTCAAACACCCGTTCTTCTTTATATGGACTCCTCTTTTCACTCACTCCCTGATTCATCCATCCACTTACTTATTCACTCAACAACCATTTAGTGACCACCTACTACCTGCCAGGCACTGAATTCGGTGCTTGGAGAAGAAGAAAAGCAAACAACAAAAGCAAAACAAAATTTATCCTGTGAACTTGGGCAAGACATTTACCTTGTTCAGCCTCGGTTTCCCCCCTCAGTTTCAAGCCATAGATTTAGTAGCTTGATTAGAGATACTGTCGTCTGAGGTTTCTTTCTTCTCTGACTCTCTCCTTGACCCTCTAAAACTTCCTGTGCCATCTGAAAACTGCAATCTGCTAACAGCTTATGAATCGTAGACAAATCCCTCTATAACTGGGTCTGTAGACCACAAACATCCCCACAGAGAGAGGGTCAAAGCCGAGGTGTAAAGGAGGAGGGTGTGAGGGGAAGGATAGAGGGAAGTCTGCTCGGGGTGGGGCTGGGAGGGCGGGAGGGGAGGGGAGGGTGGAGGACGGAAGACAGACCGGCCTACCAGGAGGGCATGCCAGAGGCTGAGACCATCCTGCGAAATCTCACACCCTCCTCGCCCCCTCCCCGGCTCCAGCTCAGGCTGGGTTTCAATCTGCATAATTTGCCCCATTTAGAGGGCCTGGGAGGGGGTGAGAACAGGAGGGTGCAGAGGACTGAGGAGGGCTTCTCCAAACACCAGAGGAAACTGGAGGGAGAGAAACTGGGCCAGGAGGAGAGCAGGCTGCAAACCACAGATAACATTCTGCCCAGCACTGCAGGGGTCAATCTGGTCCACTTGCCCAGGGACAAGAAGGAAAAAAAAAAAAGTGGGCTGTAACTTCAAGATCCTAAGACTCACAAGTGAGGGGCTGGTCTGGAGGTGGGAGGAGGGAGGGACAGCCAAGGAGGAGACAGAGACTCAGGAGGGCGCGAGGAAGTGTCTGAGCTGAGGCTGGGGCAGGGCAGGAGCGGGTGGAGGGAAGCCTGCAGGAGGGAGGCATCCTTCAGGGTCCAGAGGAGCCAGAGGCAGCTCCATCTGCTGCTAGGAAGGGCTCTGGACACCTCCAGCCCTTCCCGCCTGCCCTCCGAGGCTCCAGCCAGCAGCTGAGGGTACTTGCTGAGTTGGCGCGACACAGCCACGGAGCTGGTACCCCCGGGACCCCGTGCCCGACTTGGCTCCCCAGCATGGAGGAAGGTGGCGATTTCGACAACTACTACGGGGTGGACAACCAGTCTGAGTGTGAGTACGCGGACTGGAAGTCCTCGGGGGCCCTCATCCCTGCCATCTACATGCTGGTGTTCCTGCTGGGCACCACGGGCAACGGCCTGGTGCTCTGGACCCTGTTTCGGAGCAGCCGCGAGAAGAGGCGCTCGGCTGACATCTTCATCGCCAGCCTGGCGGTGGCCGACCTGACTTTCGTGGTGACCCTGCCGCTGTGGGCCACCTACACGTACCGGGACTACGATTGGCCCTTCGGGGCGTTCGCCTGCAAGCTCAGCAGCTATCTCATCTTCGTCAACATGTACGCCAGCGTCTTCTGTCTCACCGGCCTCAGCTTCGACCGCTACCTGGCCATCGTGAGGCCCGTGGCCAACGCCCGGCTGCGGCTGCGGGTGAGCGGGGCCGCGGCCACGGCCGTCCTGTGGACGCTGGCTGCCCTCCTGGCCGTGCCGGTCATGGTGTTCCGCTCCACCGGCACCATCCTCCACGTGGAGAACAGCACCAGGGTGCAGTGCTTCATGGACTACTCCATGGTGGCCGGCCCGAGCTCCGAGTGGGCCTGGGAGGTGGGCCTGGGCGTCTCGTCCACCGCCGTGGGCTTCGTGGTGCCCTTCATCGTCATGCTCACCTGCTATTTCTTCATCGCCCAGACCATCGCCGGCCACTTCCGCAAGGAGCGCATCGAGGGCCTGCGGAAGCGGCGCCGTCTCCTGAGTATCATCGTGGTGCTGGTGTTGACGTTCGCCCTGTGCTGGACGCCCTACCACCTGGTGAAGACGCTCTACATGCTGGGCAGCCTGCTGCACTGGCCCTGCGACTTCGACATCTTCCTCCTGAACGTTTTCCCCTACTGCACCTGCATCAGCTACGTCAACAGCTGCCTCAACCCCTTCCTCTACGCCTTCTTCGACCTGCGCTTCCGCCAGGCCTGCGCCTCCGTGCTCTGCTGGGGACAGAGCAGGTGCGGGGGAGCCTCCCACAGCAGCAGTGGGGAGAAGTCGGCCAGCTACTCCTCCGGGCACAGCCAGGGGCCCGGCCCCGGCAGCGGGAAGGGCGGAGAGCCGACGCAGGAGAAATCCATCCCCTACAGCCAAGAGACCCTCGTGGTTGACTAGGGCTGGGATCGCGGGCGCCTGGTGCCCTCTGCCCGGCCCCAGCCTTTGCCCTTGCTCTCTGAAGGTCAGGTCGCCGGGGGCACCTTCTCTCTTGCACTTGACTCCTTTCCCTGCCTCCTGCCTGTGTCCTTGTCCTCCTTTTCCCTTTGCTCTGGTTCAGAGGTTTGTGGTTTAGTGGAGAGAGATTGAGCCCTGCAGACCCGGGCTCTGCCACTCAGTCTCTGTGAGACTGACCTTGCCGCAGTCTCTTCAACTCTCTGAGACGCAGTTTCTCTACGTGTATACAATGGAGAAACTAAAATGATGTGTGTGTCCTGGCTCAGTAAAAGTTCATTTCCCCCCAGCATTTTTCTTGGATCTGCAGCTTTTTTTCCTCCCCCCGTTTCCTTTTAGGTCTCTCGCCCCTCTTCCTCTCTCTGTTTCCCCCTTTCTCTCTGCAATTTTTACTCAGAATCCGTACCTCCTGGCTCCCACTCCCTCTCCCATAGCTCGTCTTCCTCGTTCAGTCCCTCCTTTCCATTTTTACTTCTTCGCTCTGAAGGGCTCCTAAGGGTTAAGACTCCTGAAGCTTGCAAACACTGCCCCTGTTCAAGCTCTTTGTCCGGTTCCCTGAGTGCCCCGGGAGGGAATGGGAGAATGGCCGAATGGCCGGGCAGGAGGCGGGCTGGGTGTCAGCAAAATGACTGCTCCCGTCTCTGCAGCTGAGGGCTCCAGAGCCTCCCTCCAAATTGGAGCGCTTTGCTGTCCTTTCAGGCACTGGAGGTAGAGCTGTCCACGAAGGCGGCCTCCCTTCCTGCAGCCCCTCCACGATGCCAACTAGATATGCTTTCTACAGATTTCCTTAGACCCTTTTATTTCATCCTCTATTTTCTGTGGGGACTGGAAGGCAATGGGGTTGATGAAGCAGCAGGCTCCTTGGTTTCATGATATGAATGGGGAGCTGGGAAGGGAAGATGGAGAAAGAGGGGGAGTCTGCATTTCGTCTAAATGCTGCTTGGGTTCCCTCCCCAAGTCCTCATCCCTCCAACCTCCTCCAGAACCGTGAGCCGCGGCTCTCTCCCTGTCTCTCCACCCCATCCCGACATCTCCAGGATGTTTTTCTTGGGCACTGGTGTGAGTGGGTGCCAGGGGTCACTTTGGTGGGGGTGGGACGCTTGCTTTGTGTGCGCACATGTGTGTAAACGAGGATGAGCATCGCACGGAGAGTGGTGTGCCCGTGTTACTTGTCACTTGGATGAACTCACCCGCCCCCCCCCCCCCCGCCCCACTCTCCAGATCTCTGCTCTTCACCCAATATCCCTGAGGGAAGAAGGGACATGCTGAGGCAATTTAGAATAAAAATGAGTCCACCCCCACTGGATCTGGGGGCTCTGACGGCTGGTCCGCGCTTTAAGAGAGAAGTCTGTGTTTGTGCCCAGGCTCCCTCTAGGGAGATCCCTTCCCAAAGCAGCTGGCGCCCAAAGCTTGGGGAAGTCTTGTGCTCTGGGTCCCTGCGCCGCTGTCCTTAGTTCTATGAGGGAAATGGGAGCTTCCCTTGACCCCTTTCCCAAGCCTGCCAACCTTGCTTTGAATTTATAAGCATCTCCTTCATCACTATTTTTCCAGGGTCAGTAGCCCTCTTCCTAAAGGGGGACACCTGCTTGCCATGTGGTGGAAAGCACTGGGTGGGTTTTTTTCTCACCTCCCGTCAGGATCAGACTGCTTGGCTTCTTGGGGGGCTGGGAACGGGGACTGGAGCGGTCATAGCAAGACTGGTGGCATGACAGCCACACCGCCAGAGAGGCTTTGAGGATGAAGATGCTTGTGGGGCCTTTGTGCACCGAGGGCAGGGTGTGTATGTTCCGGGTTTTGTTCTTGGAGGACTCTGGACGTGAAGGACAAGACATGAGCCATGGAGGCAGGAAGAGCCCAGCTTGATGTCAGTGGACATCTTGACCCTGGGTGGGATGGAGCCAGCTCTGGGAGCAGAGGGAGGGGAAGAAGGGAAGGGACTTAGCTCATTCTTCCCATCTCAGGCCAGAATCTTCCACAGACAGACTCACTTTCTCAGTCCAGGGCTGTCCCCAAAGCCTCCATTCAAGGCTGGAGGAAGCTCCCAGAAGGGAAGAGGTGCCCCCTGAGGCCCCGTCGGTGATCCTGGACAGAGGGTGGAGGAGGCTGCCGGCTGCCCCACTTGCCCCTTCTTTGGAACGTCTATGCTATTTTTTGACCCTGTTAGTCACTGCGGTTCATCAAATAAACCTTTTTGTGTGTGTGTGTAACTATTGTGTCCGAAGCCTTTTCTCACACTCGTGTCTTGGGATAAGGAAGGGACCCCTAGTTTGCAAATGTTATGGTGGGAAGTGGGGCGAGTAGGCTGAGGGGAGCAGTGCGGAGAAGACGACCTAAAAGGAGTTGAGTGGGAAACTGGAGAGGAAGCTGGGGGGTGGGGCGGCGAGAAGATGGAGAAAATAGACGCCAGAGAAGGGACAGGATCGGAGTGAGAACAGGGAAGACGGCAGAGGAAATAAAGGGACAGGGTGCCGCTAAGCTTTTGTGCTCTGAAAAGCCGTGGAATCAGTGGGCACACACGTCGGAGCCCAGAGCACAGGTCTAGGGGAGAAGTACCAACATTTCTTCCCATGGAGGTAGACCTATCACTCATTCGTTCATTTGCCCCTTTGTTCATTTATCATCTGCTATAGACTCATTCATTCATTCACTCATTCAGTATCACACGAGCGTCCATTCAGTCCTCAGGTGGTCACCATCTTCCACAAAGACCTCCAAGTCCCAGTGATGTTTGCAGATGACCCCCAAGCAATCTGCATAGTAGAACAGAGAGTAGCGTTTCACCACCATTCTCTCCTGGAACCGCTGCAGCCCTCTGAGAGGGACACTTTCACCTCATTTTGCTAATAAGGGAGTGGAGGCTCAGAGAATTTGGTCAGGTACCTTGACCAAGGTTACACAGCAATTACATGGAAGAACCAGGCCTGGAGCCGGCTGCCTCTGTCCAACTCCAAAGCCCACGTTCTTAACCAGAGTTTCTCCAAAAGTCCAAATGAGGCAGTGCCAGGCGGTTGGGATGGAAAGTGAGATCTCATCTGTAAGACGCCTGGCACACGTGGAGAGCCCTCAGTGAAGGGGGACGGGGGGCTGGGAGGGGGAATGGTGGAAAACGCATGAGAGAGAGAGAGACAGAGAGAGACACAGAAAAAGAGAGACAGAGAGACAGTGAGAAGACAGAAATAGAGACAGAGACAGCAAAGGAGAAATAGAGATAGAGAATGAGGAAAGAGTAGAGACGGAGAGAGGGAGGAGGTAGGTGGGAAGAAGAAATTGGGAGGCAGGGAGGGAGCTGGAGGATGGGGTATCGGTGTTTGTTTTCCCTCTTCTGAAATGCACCAGGGAAAACCTGCAGGAATTTACAACTGTAACAACAAGCTATTGGATTTTTTTTTTTTTTTTTTAAAACAGATCCTGTAACAGAACCTCACCAACTCTCCAGGGAAATTTGAGGTAGGTTATCCAAAATATAAGCTTATAGAGCACTTCATAATTTTGTTTGTTCACACACGTTTCTTCATTTGTTCACTCACTCATCTGTTTACTCGAGTCCTTGTTTATTACCGACGTGCGAGGCAGCACGCTGGGTGCAGGATCAAATGGGGAACAGGACGTCGCGGGCTCCCGGTTGGGTGGCGGAGACAGACAGTTGGATGAATGGTTATAATGGAGCGTGGTCAGTTCTGAGAGAGGGAATGTACAAAGAGTTCTGAGGGCCTAGTGCAGACAATGAATGCTCCTGGGCTGGGCGTCAGGGGGGACTGGAGACGAGGGGGATGCCAGGAGCTTTCTCTATGAAGGGTGGAGGGTGGGTGGGGAGTGGGGAGGGTGCTCTGTGCAGAGGAAAACCCAGAGATAAGGGGTAGGAGAGAACGCAGCCCCTCCCAGGAGCTAGAAAGAGCTCTCATCCTTGTTTGTGCCCACCCCACCCCAGCTCTGGGAGGGGAGCCGGCCAGAGACAGAGAAAAACTTGCCCAGATCTCCGAGTGTGTCCGAGGAGCAGATTGGGGGCTGGGACTAAAATCTGGGTCTCTAGACCACTTGGCGGGGGGCGGGGGGGGCAGAGATTTTTGTTTTGGTGACTTCTAGCTTCTCTCCTCCCTGGGCTTGTGCTGTCTTCTTCTAAGAGACCTGCCGGGGTCTCCTAAACAGGGGCTGCGTGTTCTGGGCCCTCTCACACTAGACTTGTTGGAGAAGGATGCTGAGAAGGGGCTGATGGATTCCTTGGGTAGCGCAGCCCCCGAAGCCCGGATGACACTCAGCGTGACAGGACCCGGATGTGAACTCCCTGCCATCTCAGCTGGTACCACTGCGTCTGAACTCCAGGGAGTTCAAAGCTTGAGGGTCCTGACCTTCTCCATTACTCTTCTCAATTACTGCTCAAATGCTTATAAAGTCCCTATGAGCAATGTGGAGAAGACACAAAGGGAGCTTAAAATCAAGTTTATAAGAAAGGAGATTTGGAGACGTTGGGCTGACTTTAGAAGTTTCCATTTATATTTAGAGTATTAAGCAATGTTTATTGATTTACTCATTCAACAAACTTCTATTCAGGGCCTGCTATGCGCCTAGCGCTCTCTTAGGAGCTGTGGATACTGAGGTGAACCAGACGCCATCTTTGTCATCATGGAGCGACTTGAAAGAGCTTTCTAGTCTTACCTTCCCATTGAATAGATGGGTAAGCTAAGGCCCATGGAGGGCAAATGATTTATACAAAGTCATACAGTAGGATGATGGCAAAGGAACTTGGGCTTCTCACTGCCAGGCAAGAGCATGTTCCATGGCTCCAAGCTTAGCAAAGAGAGAAGGTCTTTTATGGAGACTATGAGAGGGTCAGAGCAATGGTAGAGGGCCAGCTGGGCAGGGGGAGGGCACAAAGGTGCATGAAGATGATTTTTTTTTTTTTTGGTACACGGGCCTCTCACTGTTGTGGCCTCTTCCGTTGTGGAGCACAGGCTCTGGACGCGCAGGCTCAGCGGCCGTGGCTCACGGGCCCAGCCGCTCCGCGGCATGTGGGATCTTCCCGGACCGGGGCACGAACCCATGCCCCCTGCATCGGCAGGCGGACTCTCAACCACTGCACCACCAGGGAAGCCCGATTAGCCATATTTCTGTTAACTTTTCATTTTAGAAGAGTTTTAGATTTACAGAAAAATTGCTCATCTCGTACAGAGAGTTCCCATCTATTCCACATCCAGTTTCCTTTATTATTAACCTCTTGCATTCACATGACACGCTTGTCACAATTAATGAACCAGTATTGATACAATAACTATTAACTAAGTCCATACTTTATTCAGACTTCCTTACGTTTTACCTAATGTCCTCTTCCTGTTCTAGGATACCACCCAGGATACCTCATTGCATTTTGTCATTGTGTCTCTTTAAGCTCCTCTTGACTGTGACACTTTCTCGGGCTTTGTTTTTGAGGACCCTGACAGTTTTGAGGAGTACCGGTCTGGTATTTTGTTCCATGTGCTTTTTTAAACAAATCTATTTTTATTTCCGTATACCAGGCACATGATGGATGATAAGGTTAGAGCGATAAATAACACACCAGTGTTTTCTGCTCTTTTGAAGTTCAACGATGAATAATAAAGTGTGGTAGGCATCATTGCAGGCAAAGTGCAGGACGCTGTGCAGGCAAACACCCATCTTTCGGTGTGCTCCTCAGTGATCACAGAGGGCTAATGCACTGGCTGAAAGCACAGGTCCGCCTTCAGTGCCACAGGGTTCCAGTGTCTGGCATTCTATCCCACCTTCAAGGTCATCCAGGGCTCATTTTCTTATTCAACTGGAAACCTGGGGACATCAGTCCAAAGCATATTTGTGTCCTGGCTATTGTAAATAGTGCTGCAGTGAACATTTTGGAACATGACTCTTTTTGAATTATGGTTTTCTCAGGGTATATGCCCAGTAGTGGGATTGCTGAGTCGTATGGTAGTTCTATTTGTAGTTTTTTAAGGAACCTCCATACTGTTCTCCATAGTGGCTTTATCAATTCACATTCCCACCAACAGTGCAAGAGGGTTCCCTTTTCTCCACACCCTCTCCAGCATTTATTGTTTCTAGATTTTTTGATGATGGCCATTCTGACCGGTGTGAGATGATATCTCATTGTAGTTTTGATTTGCATTTCTCTAATGATTAATGACGTTGAGCATTCTTTCATGTGTTTGTTGGCAATCTGTATATCTTCTTTGGAGAAATGTCTATTTAGGGCATATATACACAATGGAATGTTACTCAGCCATAAAAAGAAATGAAATTGAGTTATTTGTAGTGAGGTGGATGGACCTAGAGTCTGTCATACAGAGTGAAGTAAGTCAGAAAGAAAAAAACAAATACCGTATGCTAACACATATATATGGAATCTAAGGAAAAAAAAAGGTCATGAAGAACCTAGGGGTAAGACGGAAATAAAGACACAGACCTACTAGAGCATGGACTTGAGGATATGGGGAAGGGGAAGAGTAAGGTGTGACAAAGCGAGAGAGTGGCATGGACATATATACACTACCAAACGTAAAACAGATAGCTAGTGGGAAGCAGCCACATAGCACAGGGAGATCAGCTCGGTGCTTTGTGACCGTCTGGAGGGGTGGGATAGGGAGGGTGGGAGGGAGGGAGACGCAAGAGGGAAGAGATATGGGAACATACGTATATGTATAACTGATTCACTTTGTTTAAAGCAGAAACTAACACACCATTGTAAAGCGATTATACTGCAATAAAGATGTTAAAAAAGAAAGCGTATTTGTGTCCAAGGGCATCTTACCCCGTGTTGCTCTGTCCTTTATCATTTAGCTGTGCGGCACATCTCTTGCCTGCTTGAGGCGGCTTCTCACATGGACAGAGGATAATCAGAAGTGGGTTCCCCAAATCTGCTTGAACTATCTTACTCGGCCAGACCCCTACTCCTCCACTTGATGCCCCTTGAGCACCGGGAACTTGCTTCTAGAAGAGCCCTGACTTGGCTGCACTGTAACAGCTCTCTGTACTTACCTGTCTCCTCTGCTCTACGGACATCTTCCCATCATAGGCGCTGTGTTTACACATCTTTGTATTCCCAGTGCCTGCAATGTGGCGGGTGCTCAAAGGGTGTTTGCTTAAATGATTAAACAACTGGATAAAGAAAGTGTGGGAGGAAAGTGAGAAACACTGATTTTTGTTGAAAACAAACAAACTGATTGCTTTTTAAAGAGTCCAGAAAGATGAATTAAATACCGGTGCCAGAGGAGATGCACTGGGATTGATGAATACTATGATTACTAACCACTGACTCAAACCATCCCGGTCCTCTTACAGCTGCTACTTAGGAACCACAGAGTCGGAATACAGGACTGTTTGGACCATGTCCTGGGAGACACTTCTGATATTCTTGTAAGTTGAGTTACTCAAGTTATAGCTTTGCAGTGACCCATTTCAGTGTTTGTGTTGGAAATTATGTCTTCAAGTCTCTTCGGCTGGATGGTGCTGTGTAACGCTGGCTGGCTTCCGGGGGAAGTTATTGTTGAGCCAACTGGAGCCAGCACTGAGTCAAACAGTTTCTGGGAACCTATGTCTGGACATCCACTCTCATGATGGTGGGGGTGTACTGATTGAATAGAAACTAAAATCTTGGACTTCCCCCTCTATAAAAATACTCAGGGAAAACTTCTCTTCCGGACCCTGAGAAAATCTGGGCTGGGTTTAAGGGCATCCAAGAAGATTTGGCAATCTTTTTCTGGGTCTGGAATATGTCCATAAATTCAAGAGGTCTTCCTGTATGATGTGGATGAAGTGGCCTCTGATGACGAGAGAGAGAGAGAGAGAGAGAGAGAGAGAGAGAGAGACCCAGCCTTCACTCTATGTGGGCTGGGTCTAGTCTCTTTGGCAGAGAAAGGACTTCAGCAGCAGGGACAACAGTGACCCAGAGCTTGGGGACTGTTATCTCAGGTGCCAGGACTGAAGAGAGAGCATGGAGGCAACCCTTGCCCTTTGGAAAAAGGATGCACCACTCACTTCCCTCTTTAGAGAAGAGTTAACATCTATCCTTCTCAAACTATTCCAAAAACTTGCAGAGGAAGGAATACTTCTGAACTCATTCTATGAGACCAGACAAAGATATCACAAAAAAAGAAAATTACAGGCCAATATCACTGATGAACATAGATGCAAAAATCCTCAAAAAAATATTAACAAAGTGAATTCAACAATACATTAAAAGGATCACACACACACACACACGCACACACACACACACACAAAGGATCATATATCATGATCAAATGGGATTTATCCAGGGGATGCAAGGGTTTTTCAGTATCTGCAAATCAGTCAATGTGATACACCATTAACAAACTGAAGAATAAAAACCACATGATCATCTCAATAGATGCAGAAAAAGCTTTTGATAAAGTTCAACATCCATTTATGATAAAAACTCTCCAGAAAGTGGGCATAGACAGAATATATCTCAATATAATAAAGGCCATATATGAAAAACCCACAACTAACACTCTCAATGGTGAAAAGCTGAAAGCATTTCCTCTAAGATCAGGAATAAGACAAGGATGCCCACTCGGCCACTTTTATTCAACATAGTTTTGGAAGTCCTAACTACAGCAGTCAGAGAAGAAAAAGAAATAAAAGGAATGCAAATTGGAAAGGAAGAAGTAAAACTGTCACTGTTTGCAGATGACATGATACTATACATAGAAGATCCTAAAGATGCTACCGGAAAACCACTAGTGCTCATCAATGAATTCAGTAAAGTAGCAGGATACAAAATTAATATAAAGAAATCTGTTGCATTTCTAAACACTAACAATGAACTATCAGAAAGAGAAACAAAGGAAACAATCCCATTTATCATCACATCAAAAAAAAAAAAAAACTACCTAGGAATAAACCTACCTAAGGAAGTAAAAGACCTGTACTCTGAAAACTACAAGATACTGGTGAAAGAAATTGAAGATGACACAAACAGATGGAAAGGTATACTATGTTTTGGGGTTGGAAGAATTAATATTGTTAAAATGACCATACTACCCAAGGCAACCTACAGATTCAATGCAATCCCTATCAAAATACCAAAGGCATTTTTCACTGAACTAGAACAAATAATTAAAAAATTTATATGGAAACACAAAAAACCCCAAATAGCCAAACCAATCTTGAGAAAGAAGAACATAGCTGGAGGAATCATGCTCCCTGACTTCAGACTATACTACAAAGATTCAGTAATCAAAACAGTATGGTACTGGCACAAAAAACAGACACATAGATCAATGGAACAGGATAGAGAGTCCAGAAATAAACCCAGACTCTTATGGTCAATTAATCTACAACAAAAGAGGAAAGAATATACAGTGGAGAAAAGACAGTCTCTTCAATAAGTAGTGCTGGGAAAACTGAACAACTACATGTAAAAGAATGAAATTAGAACATCCCCTAACACCATATACAAAAATAAACTCAAAATGGATTAAAGACCTAAATGTAAGACCGGATACTACAAAACTTCCAGAGGAAAACATAGGCAGGATGCTCTTTTACATAAGTTGCAGCAATATTTTTTTGGATCTGGCTCCTAAAGCAGAGGAAACAAAAGTAAAAATAAACAAATGGGACCTAATTAAACTTAAAAGCTTTTGCACAACAAAGGAAACCATTGACAAAATGAAAAGACAATCTACTGAATGAGAGAAGATGTTTACAAATGATATGACTGATAAGGGGTCAATATCCAACATATATAAACAGCTCATACAACTCGACATCAAAAAAAAAAAAGACAACCCAATTAAAAAATGGGTAGAAGAACTGAATAGTTATTTCTCCAAAGAGTAAAGGCAGATGTCCAACAGGCACGTGAAAAGATGCTCAACATTGCTAATCATCAGGGAAATGCACATCAAAACCACAATGAGATATCACCTCACACCTGTCAGAATGGCCATCATCAAAAAGAAAACAAATAACAAATGTTGGTGAGGATGTGGAGAAAAGGGAACACTTGTAGGCTGTTGGTGGGAATGTAAATTGGTACCACCACTGTGGAAAACAGTATGGAGGTTTCTCAAAAAACTAAAAATAGAACTACCCTATGACCTAGCAATTCCACTCCTAGGTGTATATTAAAAAGAAAAACACTAATTCAAAAAGATACACGCACCCCAATGTTGATAACAGCGTTATTTATAATAGCCAAGATATGGAAGCAACCTAAGTGTCCATTGACAGATGAATGTCAGAGGAGACAGGCAATCGAATGTAGTATTGATATGTCCAACTGTGTCAGTGAGGACTTAACCAACCTGTTTTCTTCATAACCATGTCATTTGTGTTTCTTCTGTCCACTTTTTTTGCACTAGCAAGTCCAGCCTGCAGCTACCCTCCCCCAAGCTCAGCCCAGCCAAGGCAGACAGTGAGTCGGGGTCTCTGTGTGGGGCAGGAAGAGGTACCAGTGATTCTACTTAGCACATGTGCACCAGCTGGACTGCGGTCAGAGTCTCTGCTGCCATGCTGTCAAGAGCACCGTTAGACAGGTCTTGTCTGAATCCTAGTTCTTTTCTTGTTTGTTTGTGTCATCAAGACCAGGGCTTCTTAAGATTTAGAGTGCAGAAGAGTCACTGGGGGGTGTTGTTAAAATACAGACTCTGACTCAGTAGGTCTAGGGTGTGTCTCAAAATCTTGTTTCTAAAAGACCTCAGGCAATGGTGCATGCTGTTAGTCCAAGGAACACACTCAGGGGAGCAAAGTTCTGGGGCCTGATACTTACCAATGGACTGTTTTCTCATCTGTAAAATGGAATAATAATGTAGTTACCCCACAGGACTGTTTTGAAGGTTCCATGAGCTAATGTTTGCAAGGGCCTTGCCTGGTCTCTGGCATATAAGAGATAAGCCATAGTGTTTTAGTCCATTAGGGCTGGTATAACAAAAATATCTTAATCTGGGCGGCTTATAAATAACAAACATTTATTTCTCACAGTTCTGGAAGCTGGGAAGTCCAAAATCGTGGCCCTGGAAGATTCAATGTCTGGTGAGGACCCACTTCTCACAGCTTCCAGATGCTTCTCATTGACAGCTGTCTTCTCACCATAACCTCATATGGTGGGAGGGCAAGTAAACTCTGTGTCTCCTTTATAAGGGTGCTAATCCCATTCATGAGGGATCCATCCTCATGCTCTAATCAGCCCAAAGGCCCTACCTCTAAACACTATCACATTGGGGATTAGATTCCAACATATGAATTTTGGGGGGACATGTTTAGTCTATGGCAAATAGGTTTTAATTTTCTCCCATTTTCCCTGTTCACCTTTTTTATTACAAAGAAAAGCAACTTGATGAACTTTCCAGTACAGAGAGCTTGGAAGATCTTTGCACTTAAAAAGACAGCATAAGGAAGAAAGGAGTACTTCGCTTCAGGACTGTGGTTGTTGGTAATTCTTCTTGTTGTGTTTAAAATATTTTTGTTTAAAATATTTTTATCTTGGTGGTAACAAAAAAATAAAAGTAGAGACTTCTGACAGAAGTTTGCATATAAAATTAATCTGGTCAGAGTCTCGCTGGAAAAGAAAGGTTAAAAATCATATACTGCGTATATATTTTTAAAATTTAAAATTCACAATCTCAATAGTCTTTCAAGTCTGTGTGAACCTCAGCCCCTCTGTCTGGGGGTGTAGACAAGGCAGCCTGATATAATTCCACACTGATGGTCCAGAGACACAAGTTCTGTTCTCAGCACTGCCTCCACCTAGGTGTGTCTCCTGGAAAGTCACCCCACCAGCCTGAGCGTCAATTTCCCCACCTGTGACATCAGGGCAGCCATCCCCTCCCCATTGTCATGGATGGCAATTTTCTCTGCTTGATTATGGCTCTAGACCCCAGAATCCTCCTCAGTGCAGTGCTATGGGCAGCTGAACCAGCAAATACAATTTTGAGCTACCATCTCTAAGAACTGACCCGCTAGGATTCTAAGAATTGCTAAGGATGGAATTTCAGGCATTCGAGTTGAAGATGGGCCTTGAATGTTGACTAGGATTTTGAGAACTTGAATGTGGAATGGGGGTGATAGGAGGGTATCCAGATGGAGGGGACAGTGTGAGCAAAGGCAAAAGGTCAGGGAAGGGCATGAGAAGTTTGAGGAACAGTTCTGACTGGCTTGTATGTAGGGGACACATACAAAAGAGTATGAGATAAAGGGTGAAAGATTAAAGACAAATCATGATGATTCATTCACGCATTCATTCATTCAACAAATATTTATTACACATTTACTGTATGCCAATCACTTGGCTAGGCACTGGGATTATAGTGGAGGATGAGATAGACATGGTCCTTTTTTAATGGAAATTATCATTTTTGTGGGGGTAGATAGTCAACAGGTACATAAACAAACAGAAAATGCTGCGAAGCAAGTAACATTTCAGATAGAAAATAATATGGAGGACAACTTCAGGCAAGGTGTTCAGTGAAAGTCTTATTGGAAGGTGACCTTTCAGCTGGCACCTGATAGATGACAGTGAGCTCACCATGCAAAGGGCTGGTTGAGAGAGTTCCAGATGCAGGGAAGAGCAAATGCAGAGACTTCAAAGCAGGGGAGATCTCAGTGGGCTCAGAGCTATTGTCAGGGCATCTGGAAGGCGAGTGGGCAGGAAGTCAGGGAAAGGGTGGCATGAGACAAAGTTAGAGAGACAAACAGGGGCCAGGTGATGTAGGACTTCGAAGGCCACAGCGAGTGCGACTTTAAGGGCAATGAGAAGCCATCAGAAAACTGATACGATCCAATGTGTATTTAGAATGATCCCTCAGGCTTCTGTGTAGAGAATAAACTGAAAGGGAGCAGGAGAAAAAGCAGAGAGACCAGTTACTAGACTGCTTCAGAGGCTAAGATGCGAGTTGATGGTGGGTTGCCTAAGGGTGACATCCACAGAGGATGACAAGTGAGGCAGATATTGGATGTAGAATGAACAGGACTTCTAATGGCCTGGATGGGAGAGTGGGTGGGGTGATGGTGGGGTGGGTGTGGGGGAGGGTGGAGAGAGAGAGAGGGAGGAGAGTTCTCTTTTCACCATATCATGCCTGAGATGTCAGTAAGACATCCAAGTGAAGACATCAAGGAGGCAGTTTGACACACAAGTCTGGAGCTCTGAAGAGCAGTCTGGACTGGTGCTAAAAATCTGAGCATGGCAAAGCTGGAGCTGTGAGTGATCAGGGAAGAGACTGGAAAATTGTCCACTGGATTTAGTGACACGGAGGTCAGTAACATGGACCAGTCACAGTGGATCATGTTGGTAGAAGACAGAGAGTTGAAGGGTGGATGTGAGGCGGGGCATGGGAGAATGCTCACAGAAACAACTCTTTTCAAAAGTTTTGTTGGGAAAGTGAGCAGAGAAAAGGGCAATAGCTAGAGAAGGATGTGGGATGGAGAGAAAACCTCTTTTTTTTTTTTTTTAACAAATTTAATTTTATTTTTTGCCCGTGCCATGCAGCTTGTGGGATTTTAGCTCCCCGACCAGGGACTGAACCTGGGCCCTAGGCAGTGAGAGTGCAGAGTCCTAACCACTGGACCACCAGGGAATTCCCAAGAAAGCCTTTTAACAATCAAAGGTTGAGGAGCACCTTTGTGTGCCAGGAGTGGTCTGAGGAAGACCAAGACTACGAGTGAATGATGCGTCCACAGAGATGGGATGGTTGGAGGAGAAAAGCCTTTGAGAGGTTCAGAGAGGATTCGAGCTGGAACACGTGGGGAAGGATCAGCCTGGTAAGAAGAGAGAACATTACTCAGCGCATTAGGAAGGAAGGAGTGGGAAAAGAGCTAAGAAGCAGACAAGTTGCTAGACTTTGGTGGTGGGAAGATGAGGGCATCCTGGTTTTGTGACTCTTAGTTTCTAAGTGAATTGCAGGGTGAGGGCATCAGCTGAGCAAAGGGGCATATAAAATTTTGAGGGCATAAAGTACTATCTTGGACAATGAAAAAGCACCTTTCCCAGGGAAGCACACAGTGCTGATTCTCCACTGTGAGATTTATGTCCACGAACCTAAAGTGAAGTCACTTTGCATGATTTTCTCTGGCAGCGTTTAGCTGCTGCGGTTATAGGAGCAGAGAAGGTGTTCAGCAGGTGTTGGAGTTTTGCAAGGTGGCTGTGACAGAGGAGAGCGATCTGGGGGTGGGGTGGGGCTACCTGCAGGGGCGTCATTAAAAAAGAAGGACTGTGGTGTTTAATTTATGTAAGGAAGGAAGCAAAGACCAGAGGTGGCTGCTGGCTGGTGGACATGTGGTTGGACTCAGTGGTTGACCACTGAGTTAGTGGTCAGGATAAGAGACGAAATATGGAAGTGTGGGGAGGTATTGCAAGTGCGCTGGAAGGATGGGAAGTAGAGGTCAGAGAGCGGGATTTCGAAACAGAGATTTCTGGTAACGCCATGGTCAAGGTGTGACTGCTGTGTGGGTGGCTGAGGAGAGAGGAGAAAAGATTGTTGGCATGCAGGACATCAAGGAATGGAGAGGCCAAGCTGCTGGATGAGGTCCATATGTCGGTACCGAAGTTCTGAGGCTCATGTTGGAAGAGGGCAGTGCATACACTTATAACCAGGAGCTAAGTCTGCAGTGAAGGGCGGGTGATGACTACGTGGGTAGGATGCCCCCAGTGAGCAGGGCATGGGGATGAAATAACCAGAAGTAGGGCCCATACAATGCTTTTGTGCAAATTAAGGAAAAATGTCCCTCTTCCAGGGGAAGCAGCCCCGTCCCCGGATGTACAGCTTGGGGAGTGTGGCTGGGTTTTACTCACCCTTCAGGTGGGCATCCTTGGCAGGACACGTGTTACTTGCACAAGCCGTACAGCCATGCCTGTAGCCCTGGTTCAATGGCCTAGGCATCCAAAGAAGCAGCTTTTTGCAGAGTCAGTGTTCCCTGAAAGGGGCAATGGGGAGCAAAGATCAACCCTCCGATTTCACAGACAAGGGAAAATGAGACCCAGGGAAGGGAAATGAGCAAGGGGCGTTTGGTGGCAGAATTGGAAGGAAACTCTGTTCTGATTCTCACTTTCTGCCATACCCTGTGGCGGAGGGTGATATTTGAGCAAATGCTCCAAAATTGCAAATTCAGAAACATATTGTCCCTCAAAGTCGCTTCTGTGGGAGGTGACAGACTTCTTTCTAGTGATGCTGCCATTGTTCAATGATTTCTGGACACTCCTTCAGAGAAAGGATCTTCAGAGCCAGCTTCTGAGTCTGGCTGCACTGTAGAATCCTATGTAATACGTGGGACCCGTCCTTCTCTTTCTCTGGTGTTGGGTCTGAGAGCCCAAGAGGCAGCCTGGAAACGTGGCTTCTCTACATTTTATTGCAACACATATTCATTTTGCATGTTTCAGGTCCACGGGCTCTCCATGGAGGTGAGGGGCTCAGTCTGTGTTCAGTCCTAATGGGTTTTGTTTCGCATGGCTGGCATCCCTGAGGTTTGCATCCTTCTGGCATCTTAGATGTAAACCACAGAAGGTCCCCACCTATTTATGCATAAAATGAATTTAGTAAAGAACATGAGGTAGCTCACAGAATCTCTGGAAATTTGGCTCTGGGAAGGAGCCATCCTTGAATTATCCGGTTCTAGCAGGGACCTCACTGCTTGTACCATGAAGTTCTGCCTGGGGCCGGACCACAGCTGACTCTGATATCCGGTTCTAGCAGGGACCTCACTGCTTGTACCATGAAGTTCTGCCTGGGGCTGGACCACAGCTGACTCTGAGACTTTGGTGATTTTCTGCCATTCTTCCCCCTCAGCCAGAAAACAGACTCCATGCAGCTCCTGGGTCCTCAGCTTGCTCTCTTTCAAAATGAATTCTCCCACGTGCTGACACTAGCTGCAAAGGAGGCCAGGGAAAGTGCGTTCCAGCTTCTAACTTGGGAGACGGTGCTCAGCTGGTGGGAAGATCCCCAAACATGGGGAGTTTGTTCCAAAAAATGGTGAATGCCGTGGTTGTGGAAAAGGTTGCCTCCCAGGCTGTAGGTTTCTTGGACCTTTCTGCCTTGAATTTGGGAAAGCTGCCCCCTAGGTGTACACAGGCGACAGGGCCATTGTCCTTCCTGGTCCAATGGCCCATCTTCACAGAGTGTGATCATGAGCTCAGAGATCACAGTACTACTGCTAGACTGTTTGTACTAAAATTTTGGAATTTCCTTTAAAATGAATGCCGTTAAAAGAGAAACAGGAAGTTGTTTTTTCAAGCTCCTGCAAATGGGTGGTTGCCAAGGTCAAATGCGCCTGCTGACACACCTGTGTCCACAGAGAAACCTGGGACATTCTACCTGGAAATGCTATTCCTCAGTGACCCAGTGTCCCTTCTCTCTAGTATCTGTAATAAGCAGAAAGATAACCCAGCAGCTCCCTGTGTGTGCGGAGAAGGATTTCTATGACAAGCATTTATTGAGGGCTTACGAGGTGCCAGATACTGGGCCTTAAGCTTGGGCTGAGGAGACTGGGAGGTCTCAGAGATGAGTAAGACATGGACTGTTTACAGGAAACACAGTCTAGTGTCAGAGACAGACAGGCCTACGCTTTACTGTGTGTCCACGTGGCTCAGGGAGTTGAGGAGAAGGACCTTGGGGTCTTTCCAATGTGGGACCACATGAACTAGTTTTCTCATCTGCAAAGTGGGGATAGTAAGACTTAGCTCCTATGGTTATTTGAAGGAGTGAGTAGTATAAAGTTTGTGGAGTAGCCAGTGCCTGGCCCACAGTTGGTACTTAGCAAGTGTTGTTTCCTCTAATGCCTCCACACCCTCTTTTTCTCCTTTCAGAAGGTGGTGGTGAATTCTGCCTGATGTCTATATGTACCATAACGTCTTTATCCATTCCTCCATCGATGGACATTTAGGTGGCTTCCATGTACTGGCTATTGTAAATAGTGCTGCAATGAACATAGGGGTGCATGTGTACAATGGAATATTACTCAGCCATAAAAAAGAATGAAATAATGCTATTTGCAGCAACATGGATGGACCTAGAGATTGTCATACTGAATGAAGTAAGTCAGACAAAGACAAATATCATATGATATCACTTATATGTGGAATCTAAAAATATGATACAAATGAACTTATTTACAAAATAGAAATAGGGTCACAGGTGTAGAAAACAAACTTATGGTTACCAAGGGGGAAAGTGCGGGGAGGGATAAATTGGGAGATTGGGATTGACATAGACACACTACTATATATAAAATAGATAACTAGTAAGGATCTGCTGTCTAGCACAGGGAACTCTACTCAATACCCTATAATGGCCTATATGGGAAAAGAATCTAAAAGAGTGGATACATGTATAACTGAATCACATTGCCGTACAACAGAAACTAACGCAACGTTGTAAATCAACCAAACTCCAATAAAAATTAATTAAAAAAAATTCTGCCTGATGGATTTGGGCTGGGCTCCTAATGATGACAGGGGATTCTTCAGACAGAAGGCAAGGAAGATGCTTCAGGAAACAGCATGATCAGAACCCTGGGACACTGTGTTTGGGGAATGGTGGGCTGAACGTCTGGTTGGAGGTATGTGAGTGGGAGATCAGACTGGCTGGAGGTGAGGCCGCAGGGGAAGTGAAGGGGTCGCTGAGTCATGCCGGGGGTCTGAACATTCTCCTGTAAGTGTGGGTGGTCCATGAGGAGCTTTAAGGCAGAGGACTGTTCCCGAAAGGCCAGAGCAGCCGCTCTTTGGCTGGTGAAACTCTCTCTCTTGTATTTAGGACTGCCCTGGACTTTGGAGTCTCCATATCTCTGCTTTGAGAGATAAGGATGGAAGGAGTGGACTGTTTCTTGGCCCACCTTCATCCTGGGGATCTGTACGTCTGGATGTCTTGGAGAGCTTCATGACGCCATTATCATTTCAAATAAGAATATGTAGAATAATACTATTTGTTAACTGTTTAGCAACCTCAATGCAATGTCGGTATCTTCCATAAATAATCCCAGATCCTTTTAGGAAGTCTATGAAGACATATATTATCATCTCCATTTTGCAGAAGAGGAAACTGAAGCTCAGGGATATTAGGCAATTTGCGGAAGGTCATGGAACCAGTATATGGCCATGCAGGATTCAAAGCCGGGTTTGCCTAATTATAAAATCTGTGCTGGTTTCACCCTGCCCCACTCCTGAGTCCTGCTGGATTTTTTTTTAAAATTAATTTTTATTGGAGTATAGTTGATTTACAATGTTGTGTTAGTTTCTGCTGTACGGCAAAGTGAATCAGTTATGCATATACACATATCCACTCTTTTTTAGAGTCTGTTCCCATATAGGTCATTACAGACTATTGAGTAGAGTTCCCTGTGCTAGACAGCAGGTTCTTATTAGTTATCTATTTAACTGACATGAAAACTTGTGATGTGAAACTCTATGTCTGTATACGTTTATGTGTCTTTATTTCCCTCTGTATATATTTATACCCATACTCTATCATCTCTGTCTACCTATTTATCTAATAGAATGGCAGAACTTTACCAGTATCTCAAAATCTCTTGCCTTTCATTCCCCAAGTCTCTGGGAATTCAGGTGCCTTGTCCTTTCTGGGTGAGGCAGCTGCAATGTGATTAGCTGTTGTTATCAAGGGTGTCCTAGAGTGAGGATGTCCTGCCTGCCACCTCAGTGGTGGACAGACTCAGATCTGGTCCCAAGAGAAGGAAGTTTTGAGAGAGACTTATAGGGTATGATAGATTCCTCAAACTTTGGTGTCTCCCCGTAAATCCTGTCACTCTCTCGGCAATGCTGGAAATCCCTTCGCCGTCCAGTCTGCTGTGGGGTGGGGTCACACAGACAACTCCTGGAGCCCTGAGTTAGCATATCAGCTCTGTGCTCACCAGTCACTAGGGCCTTGGGCAGGTTATCGATCTCTTCTGAGCCTCAGCTGTCCATCAAGTGGGGATGGTTACTGTACCTACTGACAGGCTGTTGTGAGAATAAAACACAATTCTGGGCGCATGAATGCTTAGCAGGTCTCTTCTTTAAGCTTTTCTTTCTTGGGGTGGAAATATATTAAGCCACATTCGACGGTCATTTAAAAATGTTATTGAAATATAGTTGATTTACAATGTTGTGTTAGTTTCAGGTATATAGGAAAGAGATTCAGTTATATATATATATATACACACACACAGTACACATATATAGGTGGCTATTTTGAATAATTACTCTCAGTCTCATCTTTGAAAAGACAGATGGGATTATTTCAGAAGGCTGCTTGATGGCGGAAGAGAAGACTTGGGTGGGATAAGGAGGTAGAAAAAGGGAAGAAAGAAGAAAGCAAGATTATCAGAGGCAATGCTCAGTGACTTGGTAATTACTCAGGATCAGGCCAGGTCTGCCCGTGAAAGCAGTAGCAGATGGGCCTGGGTGGGCCTCTTTGATGCTTACTGTATCCGTAAAAGGTTAGATGAAATCTTCAGAAAGCTGTAAATATGTTCTGGGCTCCAAACACAGCCTTCCCTTAAAGGGCAAAATGCTCTCAGGTGGGGAGGTGCTTTATCTGGGTTTCCCTGGGGTGGTAAGCAGCTCGCAGAAGCGTCCTGGCAGGAAGCAGCCCCAGTGGCTCCTGGCCAGGCCGGTGGAGACCTCTGGCCCTCTGTCTGGCCCTCAAGGACTTCTGCTTCCCCGGGAGGAGGAAGGTGGCTGGGAGAGGGGAAAGCACGGGGAGGAGCGATCAGATGAAAAAAAGAGCTTTTTCCGGAAAACAAATTGGCCATCAGGGAACCGAGCTGAAGGGGAGGACCCCAACAGAACTGTTAGCTTTAAGGGACTCCTTGGTGATTTTTGTCGTTTCTCTTGTTTGTGTGTGACCTTGAGTACTTCTTGAAGTCATTGAGCAAGAAAGCATCCTTGGGTCTCATTTCTCCATGTTGCTTTATACAACAAAGGCTCCAAAGGGGAAGTGGGTTCCCAGGGCCACCTGGGATCCTTATACCACCCCTCACCCCTCTCCTGTGCTATTTTGTGATTGAATTATTCCAGAATTGGATGGACTGTTGATGATGATGATGATAATATTAATAATAGCAGCAGCCTCAGCAGCTAAAATTAATTGAACACTTCCTAAGCTACACATATCCTGAGCTAGAGCATTTCATGGGCTTTACCTCATTGACTCCTGGGAGGTATAGGTGCTACTGTGATCAGCCCCATTTTCCAGATGAGAAAACTGGGCTCAGAAGGAGGAAATAACCTGCCAAGCATGAAATGATAGCCAGTAAGGGACAGTTGGGATTTCAGCCTGGGTGGGTGGGATCCAGGGCTGGGACTTTCTCCACCACAATATGCTACTGCTGGTTGGCAGTGACTGTGTTTTACTCATGCCCTTGTCTTCTGCCACGCTTGGTATGTAGAGGTCAAATTGCTTAGTAAATTCTTTTTATCTAAGTGATGATGAAAATTTTTTTTTATTTTACATCTTTGCTCAGGTCTTGATGCACAGATCACACACTAGGCACTTAAAACGGATTAGTTCAAAGTTAAGTTTCACAAGTAAGGAGGGCCTGGTGTAGAGAGATAAGCATTACTGTGCATCTGTAAGATCTATTGCCTCCTTGAGATAAAAGGGATGGCTAGAGGGATCACAGTTAATATTATTTCACATTTATCCATCTCACTGAAGAGAAGTAGTGAATATGAGAGACCCTCGTGCCAGGCATTTTAGCATCTGTTATCTCGTCATCACTGCGACTGTCCTGGAGGCGGGTGCTGCATCATCACGTCCATTTTATAGATTAAGTGTAGAGTTAAGCTAACTTTCCGAGAACAACAGTGTACATGGAAGAGTCGGGTGAGGATCCGTTGGAACCCTCTTCTACCATCCACGATGGTTTGTCCAGGTGTTGGACAAACAATTTAGATGGAGGGAGGACCAGATTTACATTCCACTCCGCATGCTGGGGTGAGACCTAGGCAGAGGAAAAGAAGGGCTCTCATTTGTTTTTCCTCTGGAGGGTAGAGAACGAATGCAAGCTAGAGGTAAGGAGTGAACTCAGCAAGGTCTTTGGATGAGCCCAATGTAAGGCTTCATTCAAGGGGCTTGGGCGTTTATCCACCAACAAGCCCCTTGTGCTCAGAAATATTTGGACTCCCAAGAAGACTGCTGAGTGAGAACCAACCCCCAGATTACCTCGTTTACCAAAACCAATCAATCTGAAACAACTGAACTACCTACTGAATTCTGGACTGCCTCGTAACGGCCGACGAGAACAATCTGGACTGTCGCAATCCATTCCACAGGGAGGGGTTGCATGCTTCCATTCGACTGGCTGCTTTTTGAAATACTCCTAGTACTTGGGGACCCCCTCTCCAACCTGAGCACACTCCCAGGGTCTGGATCTCCAAGCAGGGACCTAGCAAAGTGGGAAACGAAGTGTTTCTCTTCTGTTCTCACGTATTGCTGGGCCACTGTCTTTGGTCCTTTTGAGCAGGATTGATGGCTTCTGCGGGGGTCCTGTGGGAAAGCCTGCAGAGGTGCTGGCCTTCCAACCTGCAGCATCTGTAACTCTGCTGTCACCAGGTCTTTAAAAAGGCCGAGAGGCAAGTTTCCGATCTGTTGAGTCCTAAGGCCAGGGGGCTTGAGGGACAAGATGCTGGGGGCTGGGGCATCCTGAGGGCGTTGCAGCTCTGGGAGGTCACCAGAGGGTTTTTCCATGCTGGGAACAGACAGTTGTTCTAAGTGCAGGGTCATCTTATGGGAGGCTTGTTTCTTAGTGGACTGAGCCCACCCCTCCTGGGAAGGTGGGGCTGGTGAGTGTGTGTATGTACGAGTAGTTGAGTGTTTGTATATTGTGTGTTTGTGTGAATGTATGTATGTATGAGTGTGTGAGTGTATGTGTGAGTGTGTATGTGTGTGTGAGGTGTGTATGTGTGTGTGTGAATGTGTGTGTGTGTTGCTTTAGGGCTGCCAGGCCAGGCTTGGACTTAACCCAGCAAAGCCCCTTTGAAGTTGAAATCAGAAAGCGCAGTCCCTCCTTCCTCCCAGCCCAGAGCGATTGCATGGCTGCAGGCGGGGAAGGCATTTGTAAGCTATTTTCTCACTTTCACACCGTCTCCCGTCTCCTCCACCCCAAATGGGGCACAAACAGTGTTTCGGTGAGGGACCCCTGGCTGCTAGGGCTCTCTGGTTTCCATGGAAACCATAAAGCTCACTGGAAGGGGGGTTGGAGGGAGGAGGGTCAGGGGACGCAGGATGGTGAGAGCCTGGCCCCTGGTGGGGTGGGAGGCTTCCTCTCCAGACAAAGGGGAGGGACAAAAGCTGGGGGAGGGGTGCAGGGGTGGGGTGTCACTAGGGAGATTTATTGTCTTTGTCTTGTGGCTTTCACGGAGGCTCGGAGCCTGGGGGAGAAAGCCGAAAGGGCCTGTGAGCTGTGTCCTGGGGCCTGAGCATGATTCAGACGCTGGGATAAAGGGGCTGCAGGAGGAGCCCTCTCCCACCCCACTGCCCGCGGGATAAACCCTAGACTCCCTGGACCGCCATTCAAGGCTTGTTCACTCTCTAACTCCACCAGAGCTGTCTCCTTGCCTTGATTTTCTCCCTCACAGGCCCAAAGAGCACGTGTTGGCCTTGCTACTGTAAATTCCTTTAGGGCCACGACCTTGTCTTATGTATTTCTGCATCTCCAGTGCTTGGCCCCTGAGCTCAGCTGTTGAATCGACAAAACATGCATGCTTATTCCAGTACCCAGAGCCTTTGTGCTGGTGGAGCTCCCTGGCTGGAAAGCCCTGATTCTCCCCTCTCCCCATGCAAGGCCCATCCCTTCTTCCATGCTCAACTCAAGTCCTGCCTTCTCTAAGAAGCTTCCACAGCCCATGCTCATTACCGAGGTCCTTAAACACAAGTATACCTCCTCGGCTTGCAAGTGCATATTAATAGCTGGTTTCTTTGGACATCGGTGTCTGTACTTAATCATCGCCTGTTTGTTTTTAAAACACAGCTCTTTCCTCGCTGCTGGAGAGGCATGGAATTTGGATAACAATAGTACTAATCAATATTTTAGTTCTTGTCTTGTGTGCGTTGCATGCAAAGTATTGTTTGAAGTAAAAACCAATCTAAGTTTGAGGCTTGGGTCTGCAGCTACTGTTTGTGAACTTGAGAAAGACATTTCAACTCTCTGTACCTCAGTTTCCTCATCTGGAAAATAGGAGTTATAATAACAATTTCCATGTTCTCTTCATAGGGTTGTTTGGACGAGTGTAAGAGCTGTTGGTCAGGACGGTGCTTGGAGGATGCCTTGGCGATGTGTGTCTCGCTGATTTGGTGGCTGACTCCTTGCCCCATCCCGTGCACAAATGCTCAATACTGGGGAAACATAGCAAATGTTTAAGCTGAGCTAAAAATTTGAAGAGAAAATAGTTCTGGGAGGGTTGGCTGAGTCCTGGCAGGGAATCCCACAGTGCGTGGCCCACTGGGACTTGGGTATTGTCAGGTTATTCGGGGAATTATCCTAGGGTAACACATCTGCAGGGGTCAGAGGTCACAGCCTAGGGCACTGCAATTATTAAGAGGAAATTTAGGGAAAGGGTAAGGTGAAGATTAAGAAATCCTGGGAATTCCCTGGCAGTCCAGTGGTTAGGAGTTGGCCTTTTCATTGCCCAGGCCCGGTTTCAATCCCTGCCTGGGGAACTAAGATCCCGCAAACCATGCGGTGTGGCCAAACAAACGAACAAACAAATAACCGAAAATGAAATCCTAAGGAATAGGGGTTAGGGAAGCCCAGGCTAAAAATACTTGGGTACTTGCTGTCTGCTGGTGATTTTTATTTACAAATCATCACCTGGCTTTGTTTTTCCAACCGCCTTGAGAAGTGGAAGTTAATATCCCCATTTTAAGGGTGAACTGACTTGCCCAGACCCAGCCCTTCCTCCACAGTTCCATATTCCCTCCCCGACCCTGGACTGAGGTCTTGAGGTCCCATTGCCCTAATGGAGCTGGAGTAAGATGACCCCTTACAAGACCTGCTGAATGTTCCCAGAGGAGAGAAAACCAATAGGTGTGGTGACTGTAAGAAAACATTTGGTTGGAAATCACAGCTTTTCATCCAGGAGTGAGCTCATAGCAGGGGAGAAGAAACCCAACAGAGCTTCCTGTATTGTTGCCCGGTGGTCTGTGTTGCCTGCCTGTCTGTGTGTCCACTTAACGCGCAAACATCCATCACAGCAGGGCACGGGGGTGGGGTGACACGAGGGGCAAGGAGTATGGAGGGGGATGGGAAAATCACCTGGTGATTGCCTACAGCTGGCCTCCTCCCCACCAGGGCCTCAAGCTTCCCAGGGGCAGGGGTGAGTCTGATTAAGAACCGGCTGTCAGGACGTGCCCACCAGCTGCCAGGTGACCTCAGAGGCTGTTTAATGTTCAGTAACACAATGTCAGTCATAGCCTTTGCCCTGTCTGCACCGTTGGAGGATGGAGCATACTCCAAAGAGGAAAACATCTTTAAAATAGAAGCTAACCTCCTCAGCCCACCCCCTGGCTTTTCCTGCGACTTCAAGGCTCTCCTTGGAAGCCTGGAGATGGCTGTTTTCCTTCTCCAGTGGAGGCAAGAAAGGGGCCAGGTGGGAAATTTACCCTACGGAACAGACCCCTGGGACCAATTATTGTCTTGGATCCCATGAAAACATTTTGATTTCCAAGGAAATGTCTCAGAGAGGACCCCTGCTCCTTTTAGGAAGTGGGGAGGACCCTTCTTATTTTCATTCCTCAGCTCCTGCCTGTTACTCAGAGGGGGAGGTGTGCACACCCAGGTCTAAAGCTGCATGTGTAATAAGGTGGCCACTAGCCATGTGTGGCTATTCAAATTTAAATGGATATCATTTAAAATTAAACAAAATTAATATTTTTGTCCTTCAGCTACACTAGCCATATTTCAAGTTCTTAATTGTCACATGTGGTAAGGACTTATCAATTGGACAGTGCAGAGAGAGAACCCTTCCAATATTCCAGAAAGTTCTTTTGGACAGCCCTGGCTTAGAGCCGGGGTTCTCCATTCTGGCTGCCCCTTGGAATCACCTGGGAGCTTATGAAAAGTCCTGGTGCCTGGCTGGGGCTCACCCCCAAGACTGAGAGTCAATTGGTCTAGAATGGGGTTTGGCATTGAGATTTTTTTCAAAAATTCTCCAAGTGATTCTAATGTGCAGACAGGACTGGTCCACCGACTCCCAAATGTACCTTGTTATAAGAATCATGTGGAGAGCAGAAGCAAAAAGAACTACAATCCTGCAGCCTGTGGAACAAAAACCACAATCACAGAAAGATAGACAAGATGAAAAGGCAGAGAGCTGTGTACCAGATGAAGGAACAAGATAAAACCCCATAAAAACAACTAAATGAAGTGGAGACAGGCAACCTTCCAGAAAAAGAACTCAGAATAATGATAGTGAAGATGATCCAGGACCTCGGAAAAAAAATGGAGGCAAAGATCGAGAAGATGCAAGAAATGTTTAACAAAGACCTAGAAGAATTAAAGAACAAACAAACAGACATGAACAATACAATAACTGAAATGAAAACTACACTAGAAGGAATCAATAGCAGAATAACTGAGGCAGAAGAACGGATAAGTGACCTGGAAGACAGAATGGTGGAATTCACTGCTGTGGAACAGAATAAAGAAAGAAGAATGAAAAGAAATGAAGACAGCCTAAGGGACCTCTGGGACAACATTAAACACACGAACATTCGCATTATAGGGGTCCCAGAAGGAGAAGAGAGAGAGAAAGGACCAGAGAAAATATTTGAGGAGATTATAGTTGAAAACTTCCTTAACATGGGAAAGGAAGTAGCCACCCAAGTCCAGGAAGCGCAGCGAATCCCATACAGGATAAATCCAAGGAGAAACATGCTGAGACACATAGTAATCAAATTGGCAAAAATTAAAGACAAAGACAAATTATTGAAAGCAGCAAGGGAAAAACGTCAAATAACATACAAGGGAACTCCCATAAGGTTAACAGCTGATTTCTCAGCAGAAACTCTACAAGCCAGAAGGGAGTGGCATGATATACTTAAAGTGATGAAAGGGAAGAACTACAACCAAGATTACTCTACTCGGCAAGGATCTCATTCAGATTCGAAGGAGAAATCAAGCTTTACAGACAAGCAAAAGCTAAGAGAATTCAGCACCACCAAACCAGCTCTGCAACAAATGGTAAAGGAACTTCTCTAAGTGGGAAACATAAAAGAAGAAAAGGATCTACAAAAACAAACCCAAAACAATTAAGAAAATGGTCATAGGAGCATACATATTGATAATTACCTTAAACATGAATGTGTTAAATGCTCCAACCAAAAGACACAGGCTTGCTGAATGGATACAAAAACAAGACCCAGGGCTTCCCTGGTGGCGCAGTGGTTGAGGGTCCGCCTGCCAATGCAGGGGACACGGGTTCGTGCCCTGGTCCGGGAGGATCCCACATGCCGCAGAACGACTGGGCCCATGAGCCATGGCCGCTGAGCCTGCGTGTCCGGAGCCTGTGCTCCGCAACAGGAGAGGCCACAACAGTGAGAGGCCCGCATACTGAAAAAAACAAACAAACAAACAAAAAAACAAGACCCATATATATGCTGTCTACAGGAGACCCACTTCAGACCTAGGGACACATACAGACTGAAAGTGAGGGCATGGAAAAAGATATTCCATGCAAATGGAAATCAAAAGAAAGCTGGAGTAGCAATACTCATATCAGATAAAATAGGTTTTAAAATAAAGAATGTTACAAGAGACAAGGAAGGACACTACATAATGATTAAGGGATCAATACAAGAAGAAGATATAACAATTATAAATATATATGCACCCAACATAGGAACACCTCAATACATAAGGCAAGTGCTAACAGCTATAAAAGAGGAACTATACAGTAACACAATAATAGTGGTGGACTTTAACACCTCACTTACACCAATGGACAGATCATCCAAAATGAAAATAAATAAGGAAACAGAAGCTTTAAATGACACAGTAGACCAGATAGATTTAGTTGATATTTATAGGACATTCCATCCAAAACGAGCAGATTACACTTTCTTCTCAAGTGTGCACGGAACGTTCTCCAGGGTAGATCACATCTTGGGTCACAAATCAAGCCTCAGTAAATTTAAGAAATTTGAAATTATATCAAGCATCTTTTCTGACCACAACGCTATGAGATTAGAAATGAATTACAGGGAAAAAAACGTAAAAAACACAAACACATGGAGGCTAAACAATACGTTACTAAATAACCAAGAGATCAGTGAAGAAATCAAAGAGGAAGTCAAAAAATACCTAGAGAAAAATGACAATGAAAACATGACGATCCAAAACCTATGGGATGCAGCAAAAGCAGTTCTAAGAGAGAAGTTTAAAGCTATACAAGCCTACCTCAAGAAACAAGAAAAATCTCAAATAAACAATCTAACCGTACACCTAAAGGAACTAGAGAAAGAAGAACAAACAAAACCCAAAGTTAGCGGAAGGAAAGAAATCATAAAGATCAGAGCAGAAATAAATGAAATAGAAACAAAGAAAACAATAGCAAAGATCAATAAAACTAAAAGCTGGTTCTTTGAGAAGATAAACAAAATTGATAAACCATTAGCCAGACTCATCAAGAAAAAGAGGGAGAGGACTCAAATCAATAAAATTAGAAATGAAAAAGGAGAAGTTACAACGGACACCGCAGAAATACAAAGCATCCTAAGAGACTACTACAAGCAACTCTATGCCAATAAAATGGACAACCTGGAAGAAATATACAAATTCTTAGAAAGGTATAAGCTTCCAAGACTGAACCAGGAGGAAATAGAAAATATGAACAGACCAATCACAAGTACTGAAATTGAAACTGTGATTAAAAATCTTCCAACAAACAAAAGTCCAGGACCAGAAGGCTTCACAGGTGAATTCTATCAAACATTTAGAGAAGAGCTAACACCCATCATTCTCAAACTCTTCCAAATACTTGCAGAGGAAGGAACACTCCCAAACTCTTTCTATGAGGCCACCATCACCCTGATACCAAAACCAGACAAAGATACTACAAAAAAAGAAAATTACAGACCAATATCACTGATGAATATAGATGCAAAAATCCTCAAAAAATACTAGCAAACAGAATCCAACAACACATTAAAAGGATCATACACCATGATCAAGTGGGATTTATCCCAGGGATGCAGGATTCTTCAATATACGCAAATCAATCAATGTGATAAACCATATTAACAAATTGAAGAATAAAAACCATATGATCATCTCAATAGATGCAGAAAAAGCTTTTGACAAAATTCAACACCGATTTATGTTAAAAGCTCTCCAGAAAGTGGGCATAGAGGGAAACTACCTCAACTTAATAAAGGCCATACACAACAAACCCACAGCAAACATCATTCTCAATGGTGGAAAACTGAAAGCATTTCCTCTAAGATCAGGAACAAGAAAAGGATGTCCACTCTCACCACCATTATTCAACATAGTTTTGGAAGTCCTAGCCACGGCAATCAGAGAAGAAAAAGAAATAAAAGGAATCCAACTTGGAAAAGAAGAAGTAAAACTGTCACTGTTTGCAGGTGACATGATACTATACATAGAGAATCCTAAAAATGCCACCGGAAAACTACTAGATCTAATCAATGAACTTGGTAAAGTTGCAGGATACAAAATTAATGCACAGAAATCTCTTGCATTCCTATACACTAATGATGAAAAATCTGAAAGTGAAATTAAGAAAACACTGCCATTTACCATTGCAACTAAAAGAATAAAATACCTAGGAATAAACCTACCTAGGGAGACAAAAGACCTGTATGCAGAAAACTATAAGACACTGATGAAAGAAATTAAAGATGATACCAATAGTTGGAGAGATATACCATGTTCTTGGATTGGAAGAATCAACATTGTTAAAATGACTATACTACCCAAAGCAATCTACAAATTCAATGCAATCCCTATCAAATTACCAATGGCATTTTTTACAGAACTAGAACAAAAAATCTTAACATTTGTATGGAGACACAAAAGACCCCGAATAGCTGAAGCAGTCTTGAGGGAAAAAAACGGAGCTGGAGGAATCAGACTCCCTGAGTTCAGACTATACTACAAAGCTACAGTAATCAAGAGAATATGGTACTGGCACAAAAACAGAAACATAGATCAATGGAACAAGATAGAAAGCCCAGAGATAAACCCACGCACCTATGGTCAACTAATCTATGACAAAGGAGGCAAGGATATACAATGGAGAAAAGACAGCCTCTTCAATAAGTGGTGCTGGGTAAACTGGACAGCTACATGTAAAAGAATGAAATTAGAACACTCCCTAACACCATACACAAAAATAAACCCAAAATGGATTAGAGACCTAAATGTAAGACCGGACACTACAAAACTCTTAGAGGAAAACATAGAAAGACCACTCTTTGACATAAATCACAGCAATATCTTTTTTGATCTACCTTCTAGAGTAATGGAAATAAAACCATAAATAAACAAATGGGACCTAATGAAACTTCAAAGCTTTTGTACAGCAAAGGAAACCATAAACAAGACGAAAAGACAACCCTCAGAATGGGAGAAAATATTTGCAAACGAATCAACAGACAAAGGATTAATCTCCAAAATATATAAACAGCTCATGCAGCTCAATATTAAAGAAGCAAACAGCGCAATCCAAAACTGGGCAGAAGACCTAAATAGACATTCCTCCAAAGAAGACATACAGATGGCCAAGAAGCACATGAAAAGCTGCTCAACATCACTAAATATTAGAAAAATGCAAATCAAAACTACAATGAGGTACCACCTCACACCAGTTAGAATGGGTATCATCAGAAAATCTAGAAACAGCAAATGCTGGAGAAGATGTGGAGAAAAGGGAGTCCTCTTGCACTGTTGGTGGGAATGTAAATTGATGCAGCCACTATGGAGAACAGTATGGAGGTTCCTTAAAAAACTAAAAATAGAATTACCATATGATCCAGCAATCCCATTCCTGGGCATATAACCAGAGAAAACCATAATTCAAAATGACACGTGCACCCCAATGTTCATTGCAGCACTATTTACAATAGGCAGGTCACGAAAGCAACCTAAATGCCCATTGACAGACGAATGGATAAAGAAGATGTGGTACATATATACAATGGAATATTACTCAGTCATAAAAAGGAATGAAATTGCATCATTTTTTGAGATGTGGATGGATCTAGAGACTGTCATACAGAGTGAAGTAAGTCAGAAAGAAAAAAACAAACATCGTATATTAACACATGTATGTGGAACCTAGAAAAATGGTACAGATGAACCAGTTTGCAGGACAGAAGTTGAGACACTGATGTAGAGAACAAACATATGGGAACCAAGGCGGGAAAACCGCGGTGGGGTGGGGATGGTGGTGTGCTGAATTGGGTGATTGGGATTGACATGTATACACTGATGGGTATAAAATTGATGACTAATAAGAACCTGATGTATACAAAAATAAATAAAATTAAATTTTAAAAAAAAGAAAACAAAAAACAAACTAGTGCTTACCAGTGGGGAGAGGGATGGGGGAAGGGGGCAACATAGGGGTGGGGATTAAGAGGTACTATTATGCATAAAAAAAAAATCATGTGGAAGTTGGTTTTTTTTTTTTTAAAAAAAACAATCCCCTTACCAATTTTTATACCATAACACTGACTTTTTAAATTTAATTATTTATTTTTATTAAATTTTTTTTTTATTTTGGCTGTGCTGCCCAGCTTGCAGGACCTTAATTCCCCGCCCAGGGATTGAACTTGGGCCCTCGGCAGTGAAAGCACGGAGTCCTAACCACTAGACCACCAGGGAATTCCTTTTTTTTTTTAATACAGGTTCCGAGGAAACTTGTCTCTGGGTTCAGATTCAGCAGGTCTAGGGCAGGTCTCAGGGATCTGTGCTTTGTTTCAGCATGTCAGGTAATTCTTATGGTCAAGTAGGTTTGGGAAAAGTTGATGAGTAGAGACAGGAAGAAAATCACTCAGCAGGCACCTGCCAGGTCTGGCATCGTGCTGGGGCTTTGGCCATAGGGCCTCAGAGCCGCAACAGTCCAGCAAGTTGGACTTTATGCCTGTGTCACAGTTGAGGAAGACAGAAATTCAGGAAAGGTAACGTCCTTTCCTAAGTCACTCCGCCAGTAAATAGTGGCACAAACCAGCCTCTAGACCCTGTCTGAGTGTTAAAACAACTTGGGCTCTGGAGTCATTGGGGGTTTAAATCATGCTGCTAACTATGTGACCTTGGACAAGTCACTAAACCTGTCAAAGTCAATTTCCTTCTTGTAAGCTGGGAATCATAGCAGTCCCTCCCTCTTAGGCATGTGCTAGTGATTCAGTGCGGTCCTGCAGGCAAAGGACTCTGTGTGGTACCACCGCCATCGGATTAGTGTCCAATAGATGAAGCTCTGGTGACAGAGAGGATGACATTTCAGGCAGGCTTGTTCTTTTCATCACATCTTTATTCCAAGAGGATCTTCTGTGCTTCTCTCATTCCCTCCCTGTCTGTCTCTGTTTATCTGTCCGGTTTGTCCCATGGTAGGGAGGGTGTCGGTTCTGTTCCTTCATGCTGTGTGGCTCTGGACACTGGGTGTGGGGACTCAGGAAGGCTCCTTGCTGTTGACTGGGTGGACCCAGGCTGCCTCCTTACTCCCCGTCCGTCCTCTGTTCTTCAGCACTGCCAATGCAACTTCAGTAAAATAATCGAAACGGTAACAGAAATAATAATCATTTGTCATGAAGTAGCAGCTGCCGTTTGCTGAGAGGTTGAACTCCAGGCGCTGTGCTCAGTGTTTTAGAGGTCTTTTTTTTTTTTTTAATTTTTGGTCTTGCCATGCAGCACGGGAGATCTTAGTTCCCTGACCAGGAATCGAACCCACGCCCCCTGCAGTGGAAGTGCAGTCTTAACCCCTGGACCACCAGGAAAGTCCCTAGATGTCAATGTGTTGAGTCCTTTCTGCAAACCCATGAGGCAGGTATTATTGTTCTCCTTTTTCCTACCAGGAAACAGAGGTTTAGAGATGTTAAAACACTCATCTGTGGTCACATAGCTAGTAAGCAGCAGAACTGAGATTTGAACCCAGTTTTAGGACCCAAAGCTGTTACTCTAGGTTGTCACCCAGACAGAAAAAAGAAAGAAAAAACATCCACATAATGGAAACAGAGTTTTGAGTTTTACTTTATCTGGTACTTTCACGCACATGGAATCATTGGATTCTTATGGTACACCCTGTGTGGGGGGAGGAGTTATCCTAATTCCCAGATCGGGAGAATGAGGCCCATGGAAGGTGTGATACACCAGGATCACCTGCTTAGTATGGTTAGTAGTAGAATTAGTAAGACACAGACGAAGCCATGGTCTCTTGGCTACCACATTGCTGCTCTTTCCAACACAAAGTCACTCAAGAGACATTACACTCATCACTTACAGGTTTTTTTTTTTTTTTTTTTTTTGCGGTACGCGGGCCTCTCACTGTTGTGGCCTCTCCCGTTGCGGAGCACAGGCTCCGGACGCGCAGGCTCAGCGTCCATGACTCACAGACCCAGCCGCTCCGCGGCATGTGGGATCCTCCCGGACAGGGGCACGAACCCGTGTCCCCTGCATCGGCAGGCGGACTCTCAACCACTGCGCCACCAGGGAAGCCCGACTTACAGGTTTTGATCACCCTTATCCTTCTTCTGCCTCATTCATGAATGAGGAGGAGCCTTTCTCCTCTGAGGGAAAGTGGAAGAGCTTGGATTTGGTTAACAAGATGGGAGTTATTGCATTATTCCATATTGCTTCTAGTTCTTTCCCAGGGATGAGGGAAGATCCTGCGACCTGTAGATTCCCTCGAGGGAAAGGGAATTGCTGGCTCCTGGGAAGGCCTTTCCCCCTTCGTTCTCTGCAGCTCTTCACTTACACAGACTGAAAACTTGCTCATGGGCTAGGTGGCAGCGAGGGGATGGTGCCAGAGGATGGGTGGTGGAGTCAGGTAGTCCTGGATTTGAATCCCTGTTCTGCTTCCTTCTTGCTGTGTGACTTTGGGCACATCATTTGACGTCTCTGAGCCCCAGCTTTCTCTACTGTAAAATGTAGGGTAATAATAATATCTATCTTACATGATTATTGTGAGGGTTGAATTAGACAATGGCTGTCAGTGCCAAGCACTGCCTGGTGCACAAAGGCATTCAGATGGGAACCACGGCCATCTAGGGTCTTAGTGTTCAGCCAGCCAAGCAGAGAAGCAGAAGGAGGGAGGGGGAGCTGTCACACTCCACGTGGAGTTGCCTCAGGGCCCCTTTCCCTCTGCCTTAATGGGGGACACAGGAAAAGGGAGGTTTGTCCTGGGGAAAAGACTGAGGCCCTTTAATGAGCTCAGGAAAGCCCATCTCCTGACAATAACAGCCCAGCACTCTGCAATAACATCCTGCCAGAAGAGGCAGTGACAGGATGTGTGCCAGGGGTGGGGGCGTGTGGCAGCCCCACTGCCCACCGGTCTGCCCGTCTGTCCCTGAGCCCTAAGGAAGCTCAGGAAGTAGCAGCCGGGGATCAGAGGGAGATGAAGACTTCCCCTTCCACATGCATCCTGGACTGATACGGAGACTGGAATAGCAGCGGTCTTAAATGGGCGCTCCAGGGGGGTAGATTGTTGGCACTTTCCCTGTGAGCGGCTCCCGTCCAACCGCTGCCTCAGCTGCAGCTGCCCTGTGGGTCCACTCTCACTAGCCTCTCATGGTTCCACTGAGTCAAGGAGCAGGTCAGGTGAAGGGGAGTGGTCCCCACTTGCCAATCAAAACACGAGGATTTGTTGCAGGTTTTCTGTGTGCTGAGGACAGAGCTTGCCTGTGGAAATAAAATGAGGGTGGAGACAGATACTGTCTCAGCCCCTGGGGAGTTTGTAATTGGATGGAGTGCAGAGATGATGGGCAAGTACAGTGAGCTGAATGGGATTCCATGGGTGCCTGGGGGTCGGATGGGGGTGGGAGAGCCCCAGGGAAGGCTTCATGGTGGAGGAAGATGGGCATGCAGCTAAAGGGCCAGCAGGAGTTGGCCGGGCAAAGAGATGGGAACAGCCCTGAGTGTGTGAGGGGAGCTGAGGGGAGCTGAGTAGAGCTCAGCTGGGATGGACAGCAGCCCAGCAAACCAGGGGTTTGTGGCTGGAGAGAAAGCAGGGGCCTGGGGGTGTGGGTCACATCAAGAAGGATGAAGTTCATCTGAAGGGTAGCAGGAAACCACCAGAGCCTTTTAAGCAGGGAAGTGACGCGATCAGATTTGTGGTTTGAATCTTGCTGTGTCCCCTCCCATCAATGACCAAACCTTCACAGGGACTGGCTCTGCGCTCAAGTCTGGAGGAGCTCCAAGGAAGCTGCTTGTCAGAGCTGGAGTCCAGTGCGGTGGGGTAGAGAGATCTGTGTGGGACACAGAGGGGCAGAGCTCAGACCCCAGACCCTGTGACCAGAGAGAGTCACTTTACCTCCTCTGGATCCCATTTCTCAAATAAAAAAAAAAAAGGTGGAACCAGGTGAATCTGCAAACCCCTTTCAGATAATATATTCTGTGATCTAAACGTAATGTAAGTTTCCCTGCCCTCAAGAAGCTTACGGTCTGGGGGGTGCATGGCGGAGTGAGACAACATGCTTGGTAAATGCCGGCTGATTCTTAGAAAGCAACTGCTCCAGGATAGGGGATGGAGGGAGAGCCACGGACTCTGTGTCCTGGAAACTGGATTTTCTGCCTGCAGAGGAGGGAGGGATTGCTACCTTGTACCCATGGATTGCTGGAAACGAGGTTGGATTCTCTATGAATCTCAGTCCTGAGTGGGGCCCGCCTCTCCAGCTGGCGGGTGGCGGACACAACAGCCTATGGGGGACCCCAGGGGTCCTGCCTTTAGGGCACTCCCAGCCTGAGTCTATGGAGGCCCTGTCCCTAGAGTCATGAACTGGGCCCATTCCTTCGAAGGCAGGGAGGCAATGGGAAAAGATGGTGGCATCTTGGAGTAGGAGACCTGGGTGGTATGCCAGTGAGTGACATGTCACGTGGCCTTGCTGAGACTTCAATCTTCCTCTCAGGGACTTAGTTTCCTCATCTATACACCAGCAGATTTCCAAGTAGTATCAGTGATCTGGGCACTGGGTGCTGGTGTTGTAACGTGAAAAAGACTAGGTCACTTCTTTCAGGCAGCTTCCAGCCTGGTGTGGAGACACATACTTTCAGAGCAGGGTACCGAGTACAATGCCAAAGGGATGACTGTTGGGGTGGGTGGTATACAGGAGCAGACAAAGGGTCCTTCATCCAGCCAGGGAGGTGCAGGAAGGCTACCTTCACATTTGAATGATCAGTGTGGGTCAGTTGGTGGAAGGAGGCGGGGGGGGGGGGAAGTACTTTAGACATTTCCAGAGAACAAGGAATCTATCTAGTCATCTTACCTTTGCAACATAAAACTCCAGCTCCCTCCCCGCGTCTGACTGATGCTCTGGAGAGACCCACGGCTGGGAGGGCAGCCAGCAACAGAGGTCTCTGGGATGAACTCTGAGCACAGCCCACATTCGAGTTTAAGTCACAAGCTTGCCTTGGGCAGAGTTTTCCAGCAGTCAGCAGGATGTCTCCTTGGGAGCCTCAAAGACTTAGATCAGAGCCGACATAGCCTTGGTCTCTGCCAGGGTTCGCTGGAAGAGATGACACCCCCCTCCCTCCCTTCCATCGCAGGGTCTTCCTAAGGACAGGACTCCCAGCTCCATCTGCCCACCTTGGGAATATGTATTGAGTGTAAACTACGGGGGAGTAAGAGTGAGAGAAAACAAATAATGTTGTCAAAGAACACATACTTGGAAACTGATAGGAAAGCTGTGTAGGAAAGGGTGTGGTCTCCTGGGAGGGTCTAAGCAGGGACTCTGAGCTAGCCTGGCAAGTTTCTGGGCAGACTTCTTTTTTTATTTTTTAAATTAATTTTTTTTAATTTAATTTTATTTTTGTATACAGCAGACTCTTATTAGTTGTCCATTTTATACATATTAGTGTATATATGTCAGTCCCCATGTCCCAATTCATCCCACTCCCCTTCCCCCCTTGGTATCCGTATGTTTGTTCTCTATGTCTCTATTTCTGCTATGCAAATAAGTTCATTTGTATCATTTTTCTAGACTCCACATGTAAGTGATATTATATGATATTTGTCTTTCTCTTTCTGACTTACTTCACTCTGTATGACAGTCTCTACGTCCGTCCACGTTTCTGCAAATGGCACAATTTCGTTCCTTTTTATGGCTAAGAGTCCACTGTATATATGCACCACATCTTCTTCATGCATTCTTATGTTGATGGGCATTTAGGTTGCTTCCATGTCCTGGCTATTGTAAATAATGCTACAATGAACATTGGGGTGCATGTATCTTTTTGAATTATGATTTTCTCCAGGTACATGCCTGGGTGGAGTCCTGAGCGGGGATGCTGGAGGTGAGGCCTAAAGGAAGAGAAGAAATTTGCTAGCTGAAGAATGGGGTGAGATAGAGAGGGAGCAGATCAGATTCTAGACAAAGAGCTCGCGTGAACAAAGCCTCTGGGGCTAGGGAGCTTTGCCCATTAAGGTAAAAGGAGGCCAGGTGACTGGTGCCCTGAGGGAAGGTGTTGGGGCTGATGGGACCGGGTGCTGAAGGGTTGGCTGGGGTTAGCCCTGCACGTCCTGCAGGCTGCATGGAGGCTTTTGTTCTTCACCATAAAAGCAATGGGGAACCACATTAGCAGGATGCTAGTAGGATTGGCTTTGTGTTTTGAAAAGAAACATCACCCTGTCTCTCTCTCTTTTTTTTTTCTTGCCACACCGTGCAGCTCATGGGATCTTAGCTTCCCGACCAGGGATTGAACCTGGGCCCTCAGTAGTGAGAGCGTGGAGTCCTAACCACTGGCCCGCCAGGGAATTCCCAAGAAACATCACCCTGGATGCCTGGAGGAGAATGGGTGGAGAAGCAGACGATGGCTGTTGCTAGACGCCAACGCTCAGAGGCTTTTGCAGGAGATGAGGACAGCCTGACGGGCCGTGGTGGTGGCGATGGTTAGCTCTGGAGGGTGCTGGAGTGCACTCAGGTGCTGATGCAGAGGGCGTGACAACACAAGGAGCCTGAGGCTGGGAGACAGGGAGGGACTTGCCCACACCAGTCAGGCAGAGCCAGCACTGGAGCCAGCACTGTTCCTCCTGTTCTTTTATGGTAGAATCCTAGCATCAGAAAGCGCCAGAGCAAGAAGCAGCCTTAGAAATCATCTGATTCTTAGATTTGCTAGATAAGGAAACCGAAGCCCCAAAGAGGGAAGGCTTTAGGGGCCAAAGGTCACTCAGGGAGTTAATTAATTAATGAATGGCGTGGTCTAGGCATACATAAACATGGCTCTGCTGACCCCTAGATAGCAGGACAAGTGTTTGTTCAGGAGGCAGAGAACTTGGCAGAAGTTCCTCCAACCGCTTTCCCAAGTCCCCTTGCGCCACTGGCTTGTCTCTGCTGTCTGCCTGGGCTTAGGGGATCCAGGTGTCTGGGGCCACCGAGGCCAGCCGATTTTCCCACGTCATGGGTTCCCAGTGCTTGGACTCAGTAGGTCAGCAGTCACTCTGGAGGGGGTGGGTGGCAGGGAAGGAAGCCAACCCTGTTCTTTCGGTGAGTTTCCCAGCATCTGAGCTTAGGGAGAAGGCTGATTTCCCTGGGTGCCCCGGATGTGCCCCTCCAGTCGGACACAGCCCTACAGCTAAAACCAGATGGTGCCAGTCTGTGCCTAAATACAAGGACCTTGGTGTTCAGAATCGAATGTTGGGACAGGGTCTGACAGATGTTATCCAGTACTGTGCTGTGTCCAGATGTAGGAGATCATTCTGGAGATGTGTTCGTGTGGGTGCTAAAATGTTGGTTCTTTTCTTTTCTTTTTTTTTTGCGGTACGCGGGCCTGTCACTGTTGTGGCCTCTCCCGTTGCAGAGCACAGGCTCCGGACGCACAGGCTCAGCAGCTGTGGCTCACGGGCCCAGCCGCTCTGCGGCACATGGGATCTTCCCAGACCAGGGCACGAACCCGTGTCCCCTGCATCGGCAGGCGGACTCTCAACCGCTGCGCCACCAGGGAAGCCCTCTTTTCTTTTTTTGAGAAATCAGGCTGAATATTTGAAATTGGGATTGCATTAGGAAATTCCTGAAAATATTTTCGGGCAGCTTCCTGAGTAGTGCTGTGTCAGAGTGACTTGGCTTTGTCTCAGAGGAATCTTTGGGGTCCCAGAAGGACTCAGGGTCTCCATCCTCTGCAGCTGCCCCCTTGAGCTCCAGGAATGTTCAGGCAAGGGGGACAATGGCACTGGCTTTTGGGAAGCCTGTGGCGTGTGGAAAAGTGCAGAGTCTCTGGAATCATACAACCCTGGGGGGGGGGTGGGATTGGGGGCCCCAAATGTCCTGGCTTCACTGACCACCTGGGTGACATTGGTACTCACCTCTCTGAACCCCAGTTTCCTGTTTGGCTAAGCGGGGATGAGAAATCCTATTTCAGTGTCATCACGTGTATGAAATAACTGATGGAAAGCACTTAACATATTGTCTAGTGTTGAAAAAAACGTGCAGTCAATTTAAATTCTCTCTGTGATTTTCAGTCTGGGACCCTGAAATCAGCCAAGATTGAGGCAGATAGAATCAGAAGAACAGAGCCTTCCTCGTTGGCTCTGGCCACTCCTAGCTCTCTCTTGGGGTTCACTGCCATGGCAACGGGTCGGTGGAGTGGTGAGGAAGCCGATCTGGGCAGCTGAGCAACCAGAACACTGCCTGGCCCGCTGGCGCCTGGTCCAGCCAGGGGGGCAGCCTGATTCATGTCTGCCTGATCCACTGTCTTCATCTCAGGCTGCCCTGGGGGAAGCTTTTTGCCCAGGGCTGGGGAGAAGCCCACTAGCTGGGACGTTCCAGGTCCCTGGTGGTGGACACAGTTACAGGGGCTGCAGAGTCTTCGAACCGCCAAAGCAGAATGTGAGAGCTGAAAGGGACCCTGGAGATTAGTTCTCTCAGACTCCTTTCGGCTGAATACAGAACAAACCGATAACGAGTGTCTACGTTGTACCCAACACAGAATGAAGTTCTTTCCTCATAGGTTCATTTCTACAACAATCCTGTGTGATAGGCATAATTATCCCCAGGAGGGAGGTGGAAACCAAGGCCCAGAGATGTGAAATCTTTCATGTACAAGGCACAGCTAGGATTTGCACCCAAGGCATCTCTGATTTCAGGTCCTGTGTTCTTTCTACTGCCTCGTGTTACCTATTGTCTGTCTAGCACTCAGGAACGTGTCTGGTTTATTCCTCTGTGGTAGTCCTAGTCCCCGGGACAGTGCTTCATGTATATTAGGGGTTCAATTAAAGATTGTTAGACAAATAAATCACCAGGGATAATTGTGGTATCATTTTTTGCAGGCATGATCCTAAAAGTGGGCCAGGTAAGTGTGTGTGTATGTGGGGCTTCTATCAGACCCTACAATGGGAAAGAGAGACTTAAGGCCCTAATGATGAGACTCCTCCCTTGGCATCCCAGCCGCTCTTAACCAGGCTGTTTTCCTACGAGTTCTAGTCACACTGGATTCCATGCTGAACATGCATTAAAATTCCCCTCTGTGCCTTCTCTCCTATTTTTCCCTGACCTGGAATATTCTTATTTCGATCTTTATTTGAGGATCCCATACCCACTTTCAAGGTTCAGGTGTCCCCTTGCCTCTCTAAATTTCTTTACTACCTGTGGGTCTCTTTGGTGTGTCCTTAATTGCATTCTGCATTGTGGTCTTCCTTCCTGTCATGACTTCCTCCCCTTACAGACATGAGCTGCTAGCAGGCCCTGACTCTGTTGATCCTGCATCCTCTGGCACATTGGCACACACAGCAGTTGTAATGAATGTGGAACTGAATGGAGTTGACTAGTGCAGAGCTCCCCATCCTGGATCCCTTGTTACTCCAACGCTCTGATTTTGGGCTGGATTAGCCAAGGAGTAGGCCTAGAACTAGGCAGAGCTGGGGGTGGGGGAGCGGTGGGCCTCCATCTGCCTCCTCTCCCCAAGTGTGGGCCAAAAGCAGCTCTCTCCAGGGACCTCCCTGACCTCGCCTGACCTTCACCAGGGCTGTTTTCTCATTCTCTTGGATCAGGCTGAGAAAAACAGGAAGAATCATTAAAAGACAGAGCCTTCTGAGCCAGCAGAATCATGGCTGATTCTTTTTACAGACACCAAAAGCTTTGTTTATGCATCGTGACAAAAGAGTGGGCCTTTCCTGCCGGCGTTGGGGAGAAGCTTCCACTAACCTGGGTGCAGCCCGGCACCATGCCCGGCCCCCTTCGCTTCTCTTCCTCTTACTTCCACGGTTAGAATCGCTAGTGTTTCCCACCCTTAAAAAAATGTAGAGTTGGAGGACCCCTCAGGTGTGTCCAGAATCTCTCCCTGAGAGATCATTCCACTCCTTGCTACTCAAAGTGTGGTCCACGGACCAGTGATGCAGGAGGCTTGTTAGAAATGCCACTCCTGGAAATGCAGGCCTGCTGGTACAGCGTCTGCGCCTTAGCAAGGCCCCCCGGGAATTGTTATGCACATTAGAGTTTGGGAAGTGTGTCTCTCACTGTTTTTTTAAAATAAGAGGTGATGTCTGAACCCTTATTCGGGGGAATTATAAGAGGGAAATTCGTGAGTTAGTGGCAGGATTAATTGGTTTAACAAACATTTGTTGGAAAGCTGCCATACACTGGTCCTGTGCTAGGCACGGTGGATAAAATCTGAAGTAGGGATCCCGGTCTCTTTGGTCTTCAGTCATTCTTTCTTGTACATAACATTGCCTCGCCCACACCAGTGTTTGTTGAGTGAATAAGACGAATTCCAGCCTGGCGTTTCCTCCACTTCACTACAGCTGCCTTCTATAATTACCAGCCTCCTTGAGTAACTCGTAGCACTTTCAGACAGAAATAAATAAATTTTTTTTCTTTTTTCTTTTTTTTTTTTTTGCGGTACGCGGGCCTCTCACTGCTGTGGCCTCTCCCGCTGCGGAGCACAGGCTCCGGACGTGCAGGCTCAGCGGCCATGGCCCACGGGCCCAGCTGCTCCGCGGCATGTGGGATCCTCCCGGACCGGGGCACGAACCCGTGTCCCCTGCTTCGGCAGGTGGACTCTCAACCACTGCGCCACCAGGGAAGCCGGAAATAAATCAATTCTTTAAGGAGGAGTTCAGAGAGCGGCTGCATCCTTGGTTTTACCAGCTCCGGGCAGCAGAATCTCAAGACTCTAGTCGTGAGAAAATGTTCATGCGATCCATAAGTCCACACCTCACGAGTGATAGAGGGAAAGGGTCTAAACCAAAACAAGGAGCGACTTCTTATCAACTAAACATCTCTGACGAAGCGACGTAGGACATAGAACAGGTTCAAGTATCAGTGCCTGACTCCACTTCACCCAAGGTCTGGTAATAGTTCTCACGTCTGTGGCCGGTGAGTCTGTCCTGTGCAGCCTGGATGTCTGCTGGGTGTTCCATGTGGCTCTTGTCCCCTGAAATCTGATCTCTGTTGGAATGTCTAGTTCTTCCTTTAGGGGCTTTATTATTATTATTATTATTATTTTATTTTATTTTTATTTTTTTTTTGCGGTACGCGGGCCTCTCACCGCCGTGGCCTCTCCTGTTGCGGAGCACAGGCTCCGGACGCGCAGGCTCAGCGGCCATGGCTCACGGGCCCAGCCTCTCCGCGGCATGTGGGATCTTCCCGGACCCGGGCACGAACCCGCGTCCCCTGCATCGGCAGGCGGACTCTCAACCACTGCGCCGCCAGGGAAGCCCTAGGGGCTTAATTATTGATTAAACATTTTGCTTAAAGTAATCCTTAGAAGCCACCTTTATTTCTGAGGACTGCTTTGTTTCTCCCTTTTCTTATTCATCCAAATAGCAACTGTGCAGCGCAGCCGCCCTCCTCCTGGTACGTCATAGGCTCCATGGCTGCATCTGTGCCCCTTAGGCTGCTGCATTCTTTCCAAAAGCTCAATATTCTTCCACTACTGTGGAGGGGGTGGGGTTCTTAACTTTGCTTGGAGGAGTCACATACTACCTCGTGTCCGGATTGTAAATGACTTTTCTTTTGGGGGAAAGCATGTTGCCATTATACGTTTCTCTGTAAAAATCTTATTTTGCAGTAATTGCTTGGGATGTCAATACTCTTCAAGACCAGTTTGAGATGGCTGGTAATCTTCTCTTCATTATTAATTTTTGTTGTCCTTGTCAAACTCTGAAAATATTGTGCACTGGCATTTCTCAAAGCAAAGTGATGCAAATTTCCAGTGGCGTTATGCCTGGAGAAGTTAGAAACAATAACTGGAGAATTCATCTGTTCCTTGCATTGGTCAATTTAATTGCATCTAGAATACTATTTTTATTAATAAAAATAGCAGTTGCTAATTGTTTGTTGATTTCTTACTATAAGTCAGACACTATTCTAGTGTCATTAGTAGGGATTATATCATTGAATCACCACTACAACTCTATGAGATAGGTAGTATTCCCACTATACAGAGAAGGGAATGAGTCGGGGCAATATTGAGTAACTTATCTGGTTAGCAGTGACAACAGCAGGACTTGAACTTGGTTGGTTAGACCCCGGAGCATGGGCTCTTACCTTCTCTGCACGTTGCTCCTGGGACGGTATGATCGCTCCGGCTTTAGCCTTATATTGCTGACACATTTTTGTCCTCAATAAGTCTTTTCCTCATAGGCTAGTGTTTCAATTGTGTATTATTGTATAACAAATAGCCTCAAACATAGAGGCTTAAAAAATTACTTGGCCAGCTCAGTGTAACGGCCTTCTTGTTTAATTAATTTAACGGTTGTCCCCACTGTGGCTTCATTGGACAGTTCTCTTGCTGGTCCTGCTTGGGATCTCCCGTGGGGCTGTGGTCAGAGGGTGGCTGCAGCTGTAATGTTCAGAGAGATGCACTAATGTGCCTGGTGCCTGGAGCGGTTGGCTGGAAAGCTGGGCTCCGCTGGCACACTGGAATGGCGGAGCCTCTTTCTCTCCACGTGGTCTCTCCACGTGAACTCTTCGTCTGTCTCCATGGATCAGACAATCCGTGGGAGCTCAAGGCTCCCAAGACCACAAAAGCAGAAGCTGCCAGGCCCTCGTAAGGATTAGGTCCAGAACCGGCACAGCTCAGTTCCACTACCTTCCTCTGGTTAAATTGAGTTGCAGGGCCAGCACAGATTCAGGGTGGGGCGGACCACACCAAGGCATGATTCACTGGGTCCCGTGTTTGGAGACAGACTGTCGCAGCTGGCCAACGTGACCTATCTGGTATAGGATAGCAGTGTAGCACACTGAGTCTGGAGGACAGATGTGGATTAAAACCCTGGCTTTGTCCCATTTCGACTGTGTGATGTTAGATAAGTGACTTAAACATCTCTTGGCGTCTAGCTCTTTCCCTGTAAGAGCGGGAAGCTAGTGGTTCATTGTCATTATCACGAACTGCATATCACTGTGTGCCAGGCACCGTTCTCAGCACTTTACATACTCGATCTCCTTTAATCTTCTCAGAGACCCTATCAAGTGTCTACCATTGTCCTTTCAAATCAACAGGGAAATTCAGACACAAAGAGAGGCTGTCACCTGCCCAAGTTCACATGGCTGGTAAGCGGCAGCACTGGGATTTGAACCCAGGTCCCCAGGTCCATGCTCTTCGTTATGCTCTGCATTTCTCGAGAGTAGCGTCTTTCAGGCAGATGCCAACGAAATAGGGCAGGTAAAGCACTTGGTGCAGCGTGCGGTACAATATAAACGTACAAAGTCGGCAGTGGTTGTGAACGTTCACAGTGTAACATCATCCTGAGAGGCCCGGCTTGTCACCATCGTCTTTCACTCTTTGGTTAAAATCAGTACAAGCTGTTCGTTCCCATTTAAAAAAAAAAATGACTTCATGTAATAGTCCCATTTCGAATATATTTGGGCTCATCTCAAATATAATTTGTTTCCTGGATTTGCTTCTTTGTCTACAGCTGAGGGAGTCATACTTTCCTTCTAGAAAATCATTTTGGATCGATGCTCTGCCTCTAGCATGTCAGTGGATACAAACCTACAAATCTGTACTCTGAAGGTGCTGCTGGTTATTTAGGCTTCAGTACCTGGCGCTCAGAGTGACACAGCATATTTAAACCAGCACCGTATGTCCCGAGTTCTCTACCCCTGTCTCTTGGTCTTCAGGTTTGAGCTGTTTCCTGACATTATGCATCTGTTTGTAGATCTGCTTCCTCTCTCCCTCTTGTCACTTACAGATTGTTGGCTGTCTGTTGGGATTGGTTTTTTTTTCATAGAATGAAGATAGCCTTTCTGCTACTTGGGTCTGGTTGAGCATACGTACAGCTGAAGTTAAAAAAAAAAAAGAGTTATCCTTGATGCCTCTTTTGTTCTCTCTCACCGTATCTAATACATCAGCAAGTCCCATTGGCTCTGCCTCTAAAATATAACCTCAGTTTGTCTCCTTACCCACCACCAACACTGGTAGCCTTTTCACACATCTTCCAACTGGATTATGCAGAAGACCCCTCGCTGGTGTCCCAGCCTACACCCTTTCCCACCTTTGGAACAGGTTCCATACAGCGTTTGACCTGAGCTTTGAAAAATGTCATCAAATTATGTCATTCCCCTGCTCAAAACCCTCCAGTTGTCTCCGAGGGCACTTAAACTTAATGTGAAGTCCAACTAAGGCCCACAAGGACCTGCTTGATGTGGGCATACTTCTTCAACCTCATCCCCCCAACCCTCTTCCTGCTGTGTTTTCTTTGCAGCACTTATCACTATCTGGAATTTTTTTACTGTTTATTATCTGATCTAACCTCCATCCCCCACCCCCACCAATTCCCACTCCTAAATAGAAAATAGGCACCGAGGGGCAGAGACTTTATCTTCTCACTGTCATAACCCAGCATCTGAAACATGCCTATCACATGGAATTTTGAATGAGTGAAGCCATAAACTGCTCCTTTATATGGGACTCTAACTTCCCGTATGAACCATTCCCATAGCTTTAGCTTTTAACTTACTTGCATAGAGATCTCTTTTGAATACTGGCTCAGCTATAGGAGGAGCATCCTCAGTTTTGTGAACAATCAGCTACATTATTATATATTTTCTAGAGCTTCATGCAATGTACTCCCAAATGATTACATGAGCTAAGTGTAAAGCTGGGGGGAACACTATAGTATTCTTTTTATCATAACCCTCTCTTAGTGGTGTTTTTCTCCTTCTATCATCTCTGCTCTCCGTGGTGAGTGAGTTGGGGATAAGGACCAGTGACACAATAGAGCTAAAATTTTCTCCTCAAATAGCCTCTCAGTCACCACCTATGGGCACTGATTCTTCCCCATCAATCTCTCTTATCCCTCCAATGGCAAACCTATCCCTGCAGTAGGTTTAATCTGCATCTGAATGGTGAAATCTGAATGCCATGCACTAACTCTTAACTTGGTAGTATTTTTTTTTCTGTTTCTTTACCTTTCATCACAAAGATCATTTTCCACAAGGAGGTTCATTTCCTTTACAAAGTTCATGTTGCATTACTGTTTATGTGCTTCAAACATTTTTGGTCTCAGCCCAAATGGATCCAAATTCATTTTCTAATGTTTTAAATAGTTTTAGAGCAGATTGAAAGTAGAAACAAAAAGGAGCAGAGAGGAAGTAAAAAAAAATTTTGAGCATTAAAAATTGGAAAATCAGACTGTTTTTAGACCTACATCACAAGAGATAAAACAGAAAAGGGCTTTGAGCAAAAAGGCCCATTAAAAATTTTCAGTTAAAGCAACTTAGCCAAGTGGAAACAAATAAGAATAAGAATGTGACTTCCCATCTATTGTTTCAGATAATTGCAAGGTTGTCATTGAGAAAGAAGGCACCTGGGAAGAGAAAGCAAGGAATCAAGGTAGGCTTGAAAACACTTTTTAGGAAAGAACTTTGTGTTTGTACTGAAACATGGAACTTAGTGGAAGCAAATAGAACAAAAGTCTTATCAAGTTTTTAAGGGAGGTGAATTGCTAAGAAACCATGAACCTGGATTCGAAAAGCTATTGACTATTGAGACCCAAAACAAATTTCAGGTCAGCATACTTGCACCAGCAGGAGGCTGGTTGTAGAAGATGGACAACCTCCAAAGAGTGCATGGCCCCTAATACCCACTTTAGATATGGCCAGGATGAATAATGGAAAAGGGAGATCCTCCAAGAAGGAAGAGTCAGAGTAGAGAACGACCCACAAAAGAGTTCTTACCAGAAAGCAGAGTCAGGGTCTAATAAAGAACTTGATCTGAGGCCTTCATAATGCTCTTCCATCAGGATTTCAGAATTGCTATGGACCACGACTGCTGTGTTTTCGTTTTCCCCCTTTCTTTCCAAACAAGGGTTTTAATTTGCTGTTACTCTGTCCCTGTGCCACTACTGTGTACTGGGTATGTGTACAGTGGATGAATGATGAATTTCCTTTTTAGTTCATAGGTCACTGGACCCCAAGGAGACCTAATGGAGAAAATACTGCATCATTGGCAATCTTGAGCTTTGAGTTGGATGTGGTGACAGGATAAGATAAATGCGGGTGGAAGACTGAAACGGTATTTGCTGATGAGTGGAGCAGATGGTGTTAGAGACTTGGTGGGGTTTACGAAACCCTGTTTCCTTTGCTTTCAAGGTACATAGTAGTCTAGTCCCTTGAAATTAAATGGAGCCAAGGCACTGAGTTCTGGCCAGTGAAATATGGCTGGAATTTACGTACAATACCTCCAGCTTTGCCCCCCATCAAAGCTCCCTTGAGATTCTCCACACTGCAGAGAATGCAGTGGAGGGCTCTGTGGCCTCATGGATGGCAGGCATCAAGGGTCCCTGAATAACCATGTGGAGCAGAGCCTTTGACATGCATTGGCATGTGACATGAGCAGGAAATAAGCCTTTATTGTGTTAAATAACCCAGTAAACATGGCTTTATCCCATTGAGATTTGGGTATCACCTGTTATCACAATTAGCCTACCTTGATTAATGTAGTAATCAAAGTTATACAGAATGAAACATACAGGATATGTATTGTTTTTACCTATCCCCTTCCAATTTTTTTTTTTCACCAAGTAATTATAGAGGGTCTTTGTGACTAAAGGCTGACTTCTGATTGAGACTGGATTTTCTTAATGTCTCATATTGTTCTTGTCCCCTGAAGTCAGGCAGTCCCCAGGTATTATTGAGTGTCTAAATCCAGAACTACTACTTACTGGCTGTGTGACCTGTCTGAGCCTCCGTTCCCTCATCTGGAAATGGGTCTAATGAGTACCTGTCTTGGGTTGTCGTGAGAATTAAGTAAATTAATTCATGCATTGTGCTCAGCACAGTATCTGGTCATATGACCTGCTCCATAAATGCTTCATCAGTATCATCATCATCATAAGTTGCTAGGTATAGGCATGGCACTAGGGATAGACAGCACTGAATGAGATAGACAAGGTCTGGACTTCCGTGAGATATCTGCTCATTTCATGACCCTTATTTTTGATGTTTCACTTGTTCAGTATAGGCTCTCTTAAGTCCTTAATTTTAAGAGAAAGTTTTTGCCCCTCTCCAAACGACTCCAGAAAACACTGGTTATTGTTGTGCACATTCTTTGTCTTTCTATCTGAGTGTTCTGAGTCAGTGTGTGCGTTCCCTTTAGTGGCTTTACTCTGTGAGTGCAGTATTTGTACTCTGTGGGAGCGGGAGGAATAGAGGGAGGTTAAAATATGCATTGGTGGAAGGGACCACTTCCTGCTTAGAGCCACTTCCTCTTTAGAGTACCAGGATAACCATGGCTGCCAACATACACATACAAGTAGATTTTGCTCCTTCTTTTTCTGCCTCTGTTCCCAAGGTACACTGTCCAACCATCTCATTTCTAATGACGTGTAGGCAACCCTTGCAAGACTCAGGAAGTTTAGAATCCCTTCCTTTTTAAAAATTAACCTATGAGAACAGAGACTGAACCTACACCAGTGATGACCTCATCCGTCCTACACCATGCATTTAGATGCCTGGTTTACCTGTATGCCTGATCTAGTGTCCTTATGCCCACGCAGCTGGCATGGACCATCTCCCTAGCACACACTCCTTAGTGATGCTAACTAGACAGGCACACCCACTTGCCTTGGCATGTTTTACAGATGACCCAAGCTGCAAACACCAACATGTATAAGACATATGCTCTCCTCTTTGTGTAATTTCAGACACCAAAATATGCCTACACATAGGGGTGTGTGCCTACAGACGCAAGTGTATTCTTTTTTGCCTGGTAGAAATATGCTTCTGTGATGTTCCTTCTACTCCCACACATGCCCTTCCATGGCTGGCACACCTCCTAATTATTCCCATCTACACCCTCCCCATAGGCCCTTTGTGTGTATATTTTGGCACACATTCTCTTGATTCCGCCTAGCTCCTTTCTCTCTCTCTTTCTTTTTCTGCCTCCCTCCCCCTTCCTCCTCTTCACAACTCTTTAGAAAATTTGTTAAACTGTACACTCTTTTTTATTAATGTACATTTATGAAAAATTCTTCACAGTTACAAAAGTGCATGGTTATAAAATCATCTCCATACAAAGGTTGGCATCTTCCCTTTCCCCTCCCTGCCCTAACCCTCCCGCCCCCAGACAACAGCACTCCACAGTCGAGAGCTCTCTGCATCCAGAACTCTCCACCCAGTGCTGTGGCAAACACGACGGTGATTTGCAAAGGACCTTGCAACTTCCTCCTTCACTTCCCTTTTGCCTGCTTCTGGAGTGGGGAGAGCAGATGAATTTCTCTAGCTTTGGGAAGATGTTCTTTTGAGGCGTGGACAAAGGTGTCTCTTTTTACTCTTCTAGAGCTGGAAAGGATGTCAGAGTGATACAAACAAAGACATCTCTAGGGAAAATGGGGGTTCTAGGTCTTCCCTGATGGAGAAGTAGCTGTCTTGTTCTGTTCAAATTCCGTACACCAAGTTCCTTGAAAGGAACCAGTAAACTCTATAGCAACTCAGGGGATCTATTTCTGCGGGGTTTCCTGGGAATCCCTGCAGGAATGGAGATACAGATGAGGGTTTGTCATAGGGTGACCAGAGGCAACTTGTCCAGAGTGGTGTGTTCAGATGTGGGGTCTTTTCTAAAGAACAATTTTCTTGGTCCAGACCTTGACCATCATAGCCCTGTTGGTTACCTAAACTTTGCTATCCTCAGGCCCGGCATGAAAAAATCTTCTGTGATGAGGACAGATCTCTGAGGGGTAGAGAAGCAATCAGGCTGTCATTAGGCTGCCTCAGCTACATACTTGTCTCTCATATATTTTCTGAGCAGCTATTCCTACCCCAACCCTAATGGGATTCCATTTTAGTGTAGTAAGCGATACAGTAAACAGACAGCTGGGTAGACCATGTCAGAGAACTGAACTCAGGCTCCAGAGAGATTGGCCTCATATCAGTAGATACCCAACATCCACAGAACCTCATGAACAGACACATGGACTCAGAGATACCTCCAGGCTTACGTGTTAACCAGTCTGGAGAAAACCTAATGAAGCCTTGTAGGGGCAACATCATGGGTTCTTGGTCAGTAGGGTTGTGGGAAGAGTTCCAACCAGGACTGCTAGATTATCCCTAGAAGCATACCACTAGAAGTTTGCTTCTGATAGCCTGCACGAGATGGCGGTGGTGGCAGGCAGGGAAGAAGCACAAATTCCTTGGCGGTAGGGAAGTTAAATGCTTTCTACATTGTGGGTTAGTTAACTGGGGACCTTCTAGTAGCTGGAGAAGCATCTGTTCTTTAAAAGCCTGTATCCTACTCAGAAAGGTTTGCCATTAATGGGAACTAAACAATATTATTAGAATGGACATTTGATCTCAAGGGCTAGCTTGTTTGGTCTAGTTCTATGCAAAAAAAAATCACATGTCTTAAAATATGTTAACTATATTTCAGCAAACCAGAGTCTCTAAGAGATTATGATAGATGTATATGGTGTCCCTCTGTGAGAGGTTTAACTGTTTGTGTCAGGACTATTATTTCTAAAAGTTCTTCCTCAAATACTTTAGGCTGTCAGCTTGACTCGTGGAGAGAGCGGCCCTGGTCCGCTCGTCCTTGGACACAGTTGAAGAAGACAGTGGGCACAGTTCTGCTCCCGTTCTCACGGGAGCGGGGTTCTGACCCAGGTGTTGTAAGTGAGATGCAGAGGAGACAAGATTCAAGTACCCCAGGTCTAGCAAAGTTTCGGGCACTCTTTTGGTTGACTAGCTCAGGGAAGCATGAATAGGGGAAGACTTCTTGGAAGATGATGTGCCAGGAGGATGGGTGATGCAAGCTTGCTGGAGCTGAAGGCAAGGTAGAATGTCCTCGTTTTAATTCTCATTTTGGGCACAGCCTTGCCAACATATCGGACTGGGTCTTAAAGTCTTCCCCTATCCTGCAGAGGCTCTCATCCCACTGCTTTCCTGCTTCCTTTGTATCTCTTGCAAAACTGCACAGCAGGGCTCAAGTAGGAACGCAGCTTCCTCTCCTGTTTTCCAGAAGTCTTATTTCTTGCATGACTACCACCGTGGCCACCGGTCTTGATGTGTTATTTACACGTTGTAAGGCAGGTGTCTCCTATTCAGATGTTATCTGTGCTGCTTCTCTGTTTCAGGGGCTGATGTGCCCTGAGCACATCTAAATCTGCAGGGCACCTGATTTTACTGCCCTTTATTTAGCTGATCTACTAGGACCTTCATGGCTGTGAATCCTAGGGACCCACTACCCAGCCCTCCCAGGCAGTTTCTTCCTCAAGCACCTGGGAAAGCACTGGAAAGAGAAACGAGATGGAGTTGAGTCGCAACCCTGCTGTGTAAGCAGGTCACACCCAGTCTTGAATCTCTATTGCTCCATCTGTAGAATAAGAGTAATGATGTCGGGCTTGTCTCCCACACAGGGTCGTGCAAAGTCAAGGAGAATGACGCCAAGGTACCTGCACAAACTGTCCAGCACTGAACAAATACAGGGAAGATAATGATGAAGATGATGAAACTGACAATGAAGATGATGACAATGATGATGATGATAGTTGTGCTTCGCACATGAGATTACTTGATTTTTGACTGCTTAGACATGGTTCCCTGAATGGAGCTGCCTATCACCTTCCTTCTAGAGTTTATCCGGATAATGGTGGGTAAGATACTCAGCTCTCTACAATTAATTCATCTGTAAAATGGGAATCATAAAACTCACTAGGCAGTGTTGCTGGGAGAATTGAAATCAATGACTCAGCAGATTTAAAAGTACCCAGGAGAATGCCTGGTCCTTTTTGGGAGCTTCATCAAGTTGGAATTTGAACTTAGATAACTTTAGAGGGAATTGTGATGTTCCCCAACTTGAATGGGGTAGTAGGAAGAGCACAGATTTTATTTTACTCGTTAAGTAGCATGTGACTTAACCTCTCTGAGCCTTAATTTCTTCATCTGTAAAATGGGGACAGCAGTGCTCACCTCAAGAGGTTGTTGTGTGCATTAAAGGGAATTGTCTCTGGAGAGAGCTTATCACAGTGCCTGACACCAGCAAGTGCTGGGTAATTAACAGCTCTCTCACTCTTATGCTGAAGTGGGTGAGTTGCTTAGAAGGGGGAGCAAATCCTCTGATGGTTACGACTGTGGCAGGCTTCTCCTCCTTCCGTCCTGGGTATCATGCTACAGGGCTGCAGCCCATGGTGCGCTGCCCTGTCGAGATCCCTTGGCATGAGCACCGTGGCAAGAACAGTCACAAGATTAGGAGTCCCAGGGTGCCAGGACTCCTGCTTCCCTCTTCTGAAGCCCAGGCTCGAGTGAGAGGCAAGAGACAGGGGTAGGAGAAGAGCACTGAAGGTGTCCATCCTCAGTTTGCTACCTGGACCTCGCCAGCATGCTACAATTGGCCACATAGGATGGGGGGAGGGCAGTCAACAGGAGGTGGTCTCACCTGGCAGCTGTTGGTAGGAGGAGGCTCAGGGGGCTGGCATGGAGGTGTTCTCGCCCTCAGAGGCAGTGATGGGCAACGCCGAGGGCTGACAGATTGGGTGTCAGGGGGAAAGTTTTGGTCCTGTGTCACTTCCGCTCTGTACATTGAAGTCACAGGTATCGTTCACTGTTCTCAACACACCAGGCATACTCTGGTCTCTGTCATTGGCTTCTGTCTGTCCTTCTTTGTCTATGGACAAAGCAGACAATTTTTTGATGACCCAGTTCACCTAGGTCATCAAAAATCACCTCCATTCTTATAATTCTCTTGGACTTTTCTAGACACAGTTGATGACCCCTCCTCTGGGCTTCCATAACTATGTACTCAGTGTGCTGATAAAAGGTCTTAAAGGGAAGAGTTTTCGACTCTCTCTCCTCTATCCGAGGTAAGTGCCTTGAGGGGCAAAGGTGTAGGTCGGTCCCAGTTCCTAGCACAGTGTCTGGCCCACCGTAGAAGCTCACACGAAGGTAGTTTCCTGACCTTGCTTGAGCCATGACCTGGCTGCCCACTCTGGCCGGGGCAGAGCCAGAGTGGGCAGCCAGGGAGGGTGCCCGGTGGTCAGCGGCATGGAGGTACCCGGGTCAAATCTCCTCCTCTTCGCTGGCCTTGCTCCAGCGGTGGCAGCAGTTGGCCGTGATGCCCAGGAGGAAGTTGGTGGCCACGGATGCGATGGAGACCACAAAACCCACAAAGGCGATGAAGAGGTAATCATCCAGGGTCAGGGTCAAGTGGCAGGCCTTGAAGCTCTCCTCGGTCAGGGAGAAGAGTGGGGCGCCCTCGACTTCTGGGGGGCCCCGGCACTCAGCCAGCTGAGAATCTGCAACACAGAAGCCAGGGAGGGTGAGTGGCTTAGGGGAGAGCAGGAAGAGGGAGCCCCTGCCCCTCCCAGGAGAAGCTGGGTTTTTATGAAGTTTCTTCCATGTGCCAAAAGTTTCACTCACCTTCTTTAGTGCCCTCAACAACCCTCACAGCAAGTTTTTTTTTTTTAATTTTTTTTAATAGATCTTTATTGGAGTATAATTGCTTCACAATAGTGTGTTAGTTTCTGTTGCACAACAAAGCTAATCAGCCATATGCGTACATATGTCCTCTTATCCCCTCCCTCTTGAGCCTTATATATGGTTTTTTTTGTGTGTGTGTGATACGCGGGCCTCTCACTGTTGTGGCCTCTCCCATTGCGGAGCACAGGCTCCGAACGCGCAGGCTCAGCGGCCATGGCTCACGGGCCCAGCCGCTCCGCGGCACGTGGGATCTTCCCGGACTGGGACACGAACCCGTGTCCCCTGCATTGGCAGGCGGACTCTCAACCGCTGCACCACCAGGGAAGCCCCTATATATGTTTTTATAGAGGTGGAGATCACTGCTCGGAGACTTTAGTAACTTGCCTAAAGTCCCGTAGCCCCTGCTAACGGCAGATCTGGGACTTCTGTGGGATTTCATCATCATTGTAATCTCTTACAATAGCCTCCCAACTGGTTTCTAGGCTTCTGCCCTTAATCCACCTCGACACAGCTGGCTGAGTGATCCTTTTAAACCTGAAGTCCTGCCATGTCACTCTGTGCTTGAAACCTTCCCCAGGCTTCTTCTCCTTCCCAGAAGAACCTCCCCATCCCTTCCACTCTCTTCCTGGTTTGCTCGGATCCATCCACGCACACCTCCTGCTCATTCTTCCATCACCCCGAGCATGTCCCCTTTCAGTGTGGGGAGGGGGAGCCTTTGCATTTGTCCCCTCGTGAGGGTGCTTCTCCCCTGGATCTCTGCACAGCTCAGGCCCTCACTGCCTCTGGGACTTTGCTTGAATATCAACTTCTCAGTGAGGCCTTCCTTTCGGATTCTATATAAAACAGCAACCCCACTTCACTTTTCTCTGGGCCTTCTCTCTCTTACCTACTTTGCTTATTTTTTTCCCCATTGTAATTATCACTGTCTCACAGTTTGTTTATTATCTGTTTTCTCCTTTTGAATATAAGTTCTTCCTGTAGTATCCTTAGCATTAGAACAGAGGCCTGCCCATTAAATGCTCAATTAACCTTTGTTAATTGAATATGTGAATGAATGACTCTGTCCAACTCCAAAGCATTGGGTCTTTCTACTACCCCATATGGCTTTTCCAGATACACAGAGTGTGTAGGGTTAAGAGTTTGGGCTCTGGAGCTATCGGCCTTGGTTCAAATCCCCTCTCTCTCCCTCCCTAGCTGTAGGATTATGCCTAAGTTATTTAACACCTCTGTGTTGTGGTTCCTTTATCTATAAAATAAGGATAATAAAAGTAACTATGTCATGGGATTGTAGTGAGGATTCTATGAATTAACTTACAGAAATGATATATTCTTGGTACACAGTAAGTACTACATAGGTGCGTGTTTTTATTGTCATCCTAGGTTGGTCTTTCTGGACAGGTCAGTGGGGTCATATTCTGCACACAGACTTCTACAGGAGGGGCTTCTCCTTCGGTGGGGTTGCTGTTCTCTCCATCACTGATGGCCCCAGCTCACCCTTCCAGGGTCACTGGTACAAATGCACGGTGGCTGTCAGTGGCTGCATCTTTCTCTGCCTTGGGAGGGAGAGCGGCAGGCAGAGAGCAGTTCTGCCTCGCAGTGCCAGCACTGGCCTTCCAACAGCCGGCCACTCCTTCGTTCAGTGGGTAAATATTAATCCAACTCTCTCCTTGGGCAAGTCTTTCTTACTCTTCTGGGTCTTATGAAGAAAGGGGAAATGTAAGAAGGGGATAGTTTGGTCTCAATCGTCTAAGAAAGTCAATGTGAAGGAGCTTTTTAAATTATGTGGTGCATAAATGGTGTTTATTCATTCTGCCGTCTTTGAGGGAGAAGAATAAAATGATGGACTTGGATTGACTCTTTTGAGAAACGGATGAGCATGATTCTCCTTAGAAATGGAGAGTCAGGTTCAGAGGGAGGCTGCAACCTTCCCCAAAGCCCAGGCTGAAGGGTCTCTGTAGGCTGTATGCATAGGACCCCAGACTCCAGCCAGGACGAGATGGCACCTGGAGTTGAACATCCAGAACCAGAAGACGCTGAATCCCAAAGTCTATTGAGTGAATGAATGGGGTGGTGGTGATGCATTGCGAGGCTGGGGGATGTGGGGACCCTGAGGGCAATTGACAGAGCCTGCAGGAGGGCAGGATGGGAGCCCGGGGGCTGACGAAGCCCTCTGTTAAGTCAAGGGACCAGTCTCAAAGTTGATTTATATCCCAAGGTCTCCCTATGTTTCTCTGTGTTGGGATTTGTCCAAAAGATAGGGATAGTAATGGGAATCCCATGAAGAAAAAGGGAGGAAGAAGCAGAAAAAGACAAAGGGAAGAGTGTCACCTAGTCCTACCTAGACTGGCAAGTTCTTTGCCTCCAAGACGAAATATCCTGGAGAGTGTGTCATCGTGCAGGGTGTTCTGTGGAGGAACAGGGAAGCTGCGTCTCTAGCTGTGGCCTGTGGCCAGTCACTTTCCCTCTCTGGAACTTGGGTCCCTCATGTGTACGGACATGAGACTTCGCTGATGGGATCTTGGACCCCCCTCCTGCTCACTGGGAGCCTGGGCTTCTTCCGAAGGGCAGCAGGGACCTCCGAGATCCCAGAAGAGGAGAAGCCCCTGTGTTTGGAGGAACCCTGCGGGCCCTTTCTGTCCTTAGTGCACAAGAGAGAGGGGACGAGGTGCAGCCTGCAGAGGTTAGGCTAGTGGGGAGATCGATCCAGGCAGCCAGCCTTCCCCTCGTGTGCCCTCCCCTCAGCCCATCTCGGTCCCCAGCTATTTTGGTCCCAGAGATCTTCCTCCCGCAGTTCTGTGGGAACACTGGAATCGTGACCCACAGCCCCCCGCAAACTATTTTGATCCTGGGCTCCCCACTCAGTCCTCCTCTCCCTCCCACCTCATCCAGCACCGCTGCTTCTGAACTCGCTCTGAGCTCAGGCTCTGGGAAAGCCCCCGGGTGGTGCCCCCCCCGCCCCCCCCCCCCCCCCCCCCCCCCGGCTAGCCCTACTGCAGAGGTTCGGTGCTGCCACACAGGAGAGCTGGTGGCTGGGGACCACAGCTCAACACTGCCTGCCTGCAGGCTCACTGAGCCTGTGGGATTCAGGCTCCTTCAGTCCCCAGTCCATTCCCAGTAGAGGCTGGCTCGTTAAACAGCCACATAATAGTTTCTCTTCTCAGATCGACACTCCATGCCCAAACCTTGCAGAATTCTGCCAAGGCCCTTTGGCCAGCCCAGAACTCAAGTCCTGCCTACTCCTGGTAGCCTAGAACCTGACTCATCAGGATACAGCCAGAGGGCAGCCAGGCTGCCAGGGTTCAAATCCTGACTCCAACCCTTAACGGCTGTAGGACGTTGGGCAAGTTACTGAGCCTCTCTGTGCCTTGGTTTCCTCCTCTGTGTGTGTGTGTGTGTGTGTGTGTGTGTGGTGTCTCACCGGGGTTCTTGTGAGGATGAGATGAGCTAAAACATGTAATATATTTAGAATAGGGCCTGGCAGATAGTAAGTACTACAATAAATGGGGTGAACCATTTCTATTTATTTCTACAATTTATTTCTATAATAAATGGGGTGAACCATTTCTATTTCTTCTAGTACTTAGCACACTTAAAAAGCAATCTGGTAGAGCAGAACAGAGCTTAGAAGTCAAATAAACCTGGGTTTTATCCACAGCTCTGCCACTTTCTAAATGAGTGACTCTGGCCAAGTCTTTTCATTGTTCTAAACCTCAGTGTCTTCACCTGTAAAATGGGGATAATAAGAGTGGGGTCCAATGAGATAACACCTGCCAAGTTGGAAGGTCATGGTGGACGCTCAATAAACACTGTCTATTATTAATGAGCTGTTCTTACTTGTTTGCTCTCTGTCTGCCTCATTAGGTCATCAGGGCCACAGGGACGAGGGTGGCGTCTGTTTCATTAATGCCGGGTCCCCTGCACCGGGCACGCACAGCAAGAACTCGGCAAAGACTTGGGCAGTGCAAGACCGGTGCACGAGGAGGCGAGCCCGGGTCGGCCCTCAGCAGGTGCGCAGGGTCTCTAAGCCCCTCCCTCTCCCGCGGAGCCTTTGCTGTCCGCGGGGCCGGGCTCCCTCCCTTACCCGCCGTGCAGCGCTGGATGCGGTTCCGCAGCCACTTCAGCAGGGGCTCCATGGTGCAGCCGCATACCCAGGGGTTGCCGCCGATCTGCAGGGTCACCAGCCCCGGCAGGCCCTCGAGAGCCTCGAGGCTGAGGAAGGCCAGGCCCCCGTAGCTGAGGTCCAGGTCCCGGAGCTGCGCCAGGCCCTGGAAGGCCCGCGGGTGCACCCTCCGCAGCCCCGGGTTGTGGCTCAGGTCGATGTGCACGAGGCCGTGGGCGGCCTGGAACATGTCGGCCGGCACGTGGCTGAGGTTGTTGTAGCTCAGGTCTAGGTGTGCCAGGCGCTTGGCGTGCAGGAAGAGGCCCGCGGGCAGTTCGACCAAGGAGTTGTTGCGCAAATCCAGCACCCGGAGCTCTATGTAGCACGTGAGGTAGCCAGACGGCACGGCGGCGATGCGGTTGTGGGCCAGGCTGAGGTTGCGAGTGTCCCTCGGCAGGTCCGGGGGCACGGAGAAGAGCCGCTGGCTGCTGCAATCCACCACCTGGTTATGGCACGTGCAAAGGACCGGGCAGCTGGTGCCGGCATCCGAGGGCATCACCCCTGCGGCCAAGATGAGGGAGACGAGCAGCATGGCCGGGCGGGGGGGCCCAGGCCAGGGCAGCTGGGACCAGGTGTCACCCATCTTAGGCTGCTGGCAAGAGCGGTGCTGAAGGGAGGCCATCGGGGCTGGGGCTGTGTCCATGGAATCAAGAGTCAGTGTCTTAGAAAGGCAGCTGTATCAGGGGCCAGACCCCTGGCAGGTGGGCTTGGCGGCACGTGGTATCATGGCTCCAGCCTTTCCCAGGAGCCTCTAAGCACCAGAGGGCTCCCTGCGTGAGCTCCACAGGAAGTCCCCTTTGGGGCCTAGGGGGCCGTACACCCAGCTGAGGTCCCCCAGGGTCTGAAAAGATGATCAAAGCTTGAGAAAGGAATGACCCAAGGATGGGGCTGGACCAGCTGCCAGCAGGTCGGGGAAGGGTCCCTGCAGGTCTTTTATGTCCCTCTCACCCATGACTTCTGGGTGCTCCTCTCTGGACCATGTCTGAGAGGTGGGAGGGGGACTGGAGGACAGGGAAGGTGCCTTTTAAAGGTCCTGGCATGTCTGCAAACCCCCAAGCCCTGTCCCAAGTCTGGGACCCATTAGGAGGCCAGGGCTGCTTTTGAACCTCCCGCATTCAAGGTCTCAGAGGCCATTGCTACTGACGGCCCAGTGGGCTCGAGTCCAAGAGGGTCCTGGAGTGGGCGTTTGGGGAAGGGAACCCGGAGGGGAGGGGGTCTCCATGGGCCTCTGAAAGCCTCGGTACTCAGCCTCAGTGTCTACCGAAATCCCCAGGGAAGGGAGGAGCCCCACGGTCGGCCACTGCGGCTGGAAAGAGCCATGTGTCCCGGAGGTGCAGGATGAGGGTCGGCTAGGAGAGCTCAGGGGATGGACTTCCCAAGCCGGGCTCCGTGTTCAGTGGGCGGAAGCCGAATTCCCTGTGTCAACAAGGAAAGCACTCAGGCAGAGCGAACCAGTGCGTGTCCTCCCTGCTGTCCTCCTAGGTTCCTGGCTGCCTCCCCTGGCTGCCTTCTTGGCCACCAACCGCAAAGTTCTCTGCTTACTGTCTCTCAAGTGTGGGGACAGACCCCACTCTCATATTGTTGTCACCCACTAACCTTCCCCCCGCCGACCTGCAGCCATCCTTCTCCTAGGTGTCTGTCCTGGGCTAGGTGCACTGTCTTCTTCTCCTAGCCCCACCCACATCAGCACCCAACACCCCACCTTTGAATAACTCTCTAAGAAAAAATGCATACACACACTGGCCGTTTGCACACCCCCTTTCCACACTCAGCACTCCCATCTCCCCCCCCCGCCACACACACACACACACACACACACACACACACACGAGCATTGTTCTTCTCCTGCGACTCCCCCATATTTTGCCCGGCCATCACACCTCCCCAGTTTTCTCTCCCGCTTCCTTCTGCATACACATACCTGCAGAGCCTCCTTCCCAGTCTGCCCCCACCATCTTTCACCCCTGGTGCGCACCCCTAATCCCAGCATCCTTTTCCACAAACACTCCACTCTCCCCTCTGCCCCGCAGTGGGAGCCCACACCCACACTGGGTCAGGCAGAGAGGCTGAGCGTGATGACACACCCAGTGTCTCAGCTCGCTACCCACCCCGCATCCGCCGTGGCCCCTCATTTCTCTCGCACCCACTTGCTGTCCTCACTTGTCCTCCCCTCACCCCCTCGTCCGGCACTGCCTCTCTTCTCACCGCTTCCAGCCTCAATCCCCCCCACTGGGAAATCACCCCAGCTCCCCTTAACCAGACTCCTTTTTCTCAGCCCCAAGGTCTCCCCCTGCACTCCCACAGGAGCCCACTTACTCTGTTCCAAGGACACAGCCATCAATCTGCAGCAGACACGGGGCTCCCTCCCTCATCCTGGAATCCCCGCTCGCTCGCTGCTCCAGGAGAAGAGATTGCCTCACAGGCTTGTCCCCTCCCCCGGCCTCTCCTCCATGGCTCCGGGATCCCTGGGCAGCATCCTCTGTGGTTTCCCGTCCTGTGGTCCCCGTGCCGTTTCCTTTCTTTTACTCAAAAGGGGAATCAGAGAGAGGATGCTTAGAAGAAAGTTCACAGAATCCGAATGCTTCTTCCCGAAACTCAGCTAGTGCTGAGGCTGCTGGGGTATGTGGCTTCTGCCAGGTCCTCCCCTCCCTCCCCCTTCCCTCCCTCTCTCCCCTCCTCTCTCCCTTTTTCGCTCCCTTTCTTTCCTCGAGGGCCAGGTACTGACGTTTCACTGTCTCTTAGCAACTGCCTCCACATCTCTGAGCAACAGGAGAGCTGGCTATGGACCCCACCAAGATGACAGAGAAGAGAACGAAGCAGTCACAGAATCCACACCCACAGGATCCTAGTGATGGGACAAAGGGGGAGAAGGGGCGAGGCGGGTAGACAGGCCAGGACAGGGGCAGGGACAGAGGAGCAGGCAGGGAGAGAGGGCAACAGGGCCCAGAGGGAGAGACTGGAACAGGGGCAGAAGCATGAATCTGGCCTCTGAGATGGAGGAAGGGAGACTTAAGGGCATCAGACCCAAATGGGATAGGAGGGAGGGCTTGGAATGGAGAAAGGAACCGAGTGGGGAGGCAATAAAGATATGAATGAAGATGGAAAGAAAAAAGAGAAGTGCATGAGACAAGTTTGCTCACTTGATGGGGTCTGTCTATTCAGTCCATATACAGCATCTGTTTCCCTGGGTCTGAATGTATTTTGGTCACTAGGTACCAGGTGACGAGACTGGCTCAGGGCTTGTCAGGGATAATTATAGGAGGTGAGAACTTTTCTGGGTTCCTTAACTGTCCTTAAGTCCTGACCCCATGAGCTCTGAGAGCTTTTGGGATGCAAAGTGCTGACTGCCCGTTCCAGGTGGGGTACCTGGGGCTGTAGAGACAGATGTGTCTCTCAGGGAGTGAAAGTTGCCAGAAAAACCTTGTGGTTCTGACTCTTTCTCCAGGCCCAGGGACTCTGCTGCCCTGTTTCCATCTCTCCAGGCTTCCTGCTCCCTCCCGCCCCAGACTGACTTCAGATGAGGGTGAAGTCTTTGCAAAACCTCTTTTCTTGGTGACCCATGGAACCAGTCTCTAGCTGCCCTGCATTTCAAAAACCAGCTTGACTAGTTGGTTTGGTCACAGAGCTGGTTCATTTCTTCTTTTATTTATTTATTATTATTATTATTTTTTATTTTTGGCTGCTTTGGGTCTTCGTTGCTGCGCATAGGCTCTCTCTAGTTGCAGCGAGCCGGGGCCACTCTTCGAGTGGGGGCCACTCTTCGTTGTGGTGCGCGGGCCTCTCATTGCGACGACCTCTCTTGTTGCGGAGCACGGGCCCCGGAGCGTGTGGGCTTCGGTAGTTGTGGTGCGCGGGCTCAGTAGTTGTGGCACACAGGCCCAGCTGCTCCGCAGCATGTGGGATCCTCCCGGACCAGGGCTCGAACCCGTGTCCCCTGCACTGGCAGGCGGATTCTCAACCACTGCGCCACCAGGGAAGCCCCATCATTTCTTCTTTTAATCATTAATTATTGAGCACTCACCATATGCCGGGCACTTGGGTACATGGTGGGCAGATAGCCACCCATAAGATGGATGTAGGGTCTGCCCTTATAAGGGCGAACTCATAAATAAATAAATACAGAGCTAACGTGTTCACTCAGTTGATCTGGGGCCACTTCTATTTCAGTAATATCTTAGGTCTTTGGGGGAAACCGCAATGGAATAATAGAAAACACGTGTCCAGTTGTACAGATTCGGGGCATTTACAAAGTTCTCAAAATCACTGTCTTCTCGAACATGATCCTTTTTCCTGTGTGGCCGTAGAAGGTCCACATCCCTTTCCACTGCTCTTACTCATATTAAGCCCATCTGGAATCTTCCACGTTCTACAGTGTCCAGTGCAGAGTAGCAGGGTAGCCACTGCATTGATATTGACACATTGAGTTCTCTGAGGAAAATACGATTTGCATCACCCTCCATCCCTAAAGAAGGGAATTGTCATTCAATTCATTTCTGAGCTTAGAAATAAAATCTTAATCTTAACCCGCAAAACACAGCAACACATTGAAGCAAATGACCTGTTATAAACAAGTAAAACAAAGGTAGCATAATACCTTATTATCATTGACAGAAAAATGGTAGGAAACGTAATTATCTCAATGGAAGCTAAGAAAGGTAATCGGTACCTTTCAATACTTAATGTTGATTAAAGGCACATTAAAAACAAATAAAAAAGAATGTTTTCTTCTTTTACATAATATGTTTATAATTAGAGCCAACACTATGACTGAAGGAAAATATTTGTGATGGTTTCCTTAAAAACTAGGATCTAGGCAAGAATGCCTTGTCACCGTTTGAAACCAGTTTTCTGAGCTGTAAAATGGGAATAATTAGAATGGCACCTAATTCATGGGGTTGTTTTAGGTTACATGAATTGTTATTAATAGAGCACTTAGAACAGTATACAGCAAGCACTACAGATGTGTTTGTTTAATGAACAAATAAAGTAAAATAAAACGGCAGACTATAAAATTGCTAAAATGGTTACGCAGCAAGGAAGACAAATGGCACAAAAATGGGAAATGAAGAAAGGAAAGCATCACATCTGCCAATGATTTGAAGGTATTCTTCTGCAAGGTAAGTCTCAAAACCATTGGGAAAACTCCAACTCAAAAACATCATAGCATATGTCTTGTGTAAAAGTGAAGTCAAACGGAGGTAATTATCTTTTAAATGATTGTTTACCCGTAATCATTCTCTAGGTTAAGTATTAAACCATTATTTCCTAAACTGGTGTCTCATGGTACACTGTGCACCATGAGAAAAATGTTTGTTCTCAAATAAGTTTGAGAAACACTAATTAAACAAAATGAAACAAATTCATTTATTGCACAATTTCTCAGAGGCTTTAATGTGCAAACATTCGTGGTGACTCATCAAGGGAAAGGGCTGGGGGAGGGCGAAGGGTGTATAATACCCAGTGTTGTTCTTATGCTGGGTGGCTGGCTACTCCCCTTAGCAAAATGACTTTCTCCTACACAGCAACCTTGCAGCAGGAGTGATTCCATTTTGAACCCCAGTAAAATGATAAATTATTACACATCATGGCCTCTCAGGGTCTCTTGCAAGTTATTGAAACCATGACTGTTCAATCATGAATGTCAAGGATTTACTCTACTGGGAAAACACACAGAAATTAATCTAACAGTTGTAGATACAAGTGAACTGAACAATTATTTTCATTCCTGTTATGATTTCTTGACATACATGTTAAATTCGTTGTAATAATGATAGAAAACCTTTAAATACTTGAGAATAAATTTAATCTACCACATTAGAAATTTGTTCAGGGAAAATTATGAAACCTTAGTAGAATGAAGTTACAGGAAGAAATAGAAAGCTAATCTCTCCAGTTGCTGAGAAAGCTTAATGATAATAAAGGTGACTCTTCTGCTTTCTACATTATAATAATTTAATGAAGTAGTTAGCAGAATCTGATGAACTGGTAGTGAAAGCTATCTGGGAGAAAAAAAAAAATGGGCAGGAAAGTACAGATGATATTCATAAAGAAGATGATGGGGCTTCCCTGGTGGTGCAGTGGTTGAGAGTCCGCCTGCCGATGCAGGGGACGCGGGTTCGTGCCCCGGTCTGGGAAGATCCCACATGCCGCGGAGCGGCTGGGCCCGTGAGCCATGGCCGCTGAGCCTGCGCGTCCGGAGCCTGTGCTCCGCAACGGGAGCGGCCACAGTGAGAGGCCCGCGTACCGCAAAAAAAAAAAGATGATGGTCCTGGTGACCCGTTTTAGGCTTGTGACCTCCAGACCAGAAAGATAGTATAAATGTATGTTGTTTTAAGCTACTAAGCATAATGGTAATTTGTTACAGCAGCCATAGGTAAGTAATACAGCCCTCAAGACTCCCACCCCTCAGGTATATAACCTCATGTCACCCCCTTCCCTTGAGTTTCAGCAGAATCTGTGAATATGATGGTATAGTCAGTTGGTTTTTTTGTTAATCAAAAGGGAAATTATCCAGATTGGTGTTTCCTAATCAGGTGAACCCTTAAAAGGGCTTGGGCCCTTCCTGAAAGGGTATTTGAGGGATATTCGCCATCGCTAGCTCTAAAAATGGGGGAGGGGGCTCATGGCAAGGACCTAAGAGCCCTCCGGTTGCTGAGATCGACCCCTGGCCAACAGCCAGCAAGAAAATGGGAACCTCAGTTCTACAACGGCAAGGACCTGAATTCTGCCAATGAGTTTAGAAGATGACCTGCAGCTTCAGATGACGACTCAGCTGGCCAACATCTTGACTTCAGCCTCGTGAGATACCCCGGGTAGAGAGAGCGTTTACACTGTGCCAGGACTTCTAATACATGAGTGTCCTTTCAAGCCACTAAGATTGTGGTAATTTGTTCTGCAGCACAGAAGACTAATACAAACATTATGTGGAAAAAGGCACCGTTTCACTAGCAGTTAAATGCATGAAAATAATCCCCATTTTGTGATAATACGTTCCATGAGTAACAATAAATACATTTGCAAAATTCCATGAGCTGAGTAGGGGGGAGCCAGATATGTGAACACTTCCTGCAGGCACTGGGCATTGGCTCGGGCCTGCTTAGAAAATTGCTGGTCTCTTTGATCTGACAAATAGTAAGAAATTAGTTCATGCAAAATTATTCATAGCAGGAATATTTATGATAAGGAGAAAATGGAAATAATAGGAATGCCCAGCAACAGAGGGTGCTAAGCGAACACCATATTAATATAAAAGAAAAACCATGGAGAACATCACCAATTGTAGTACGCTGATGGGTGATACTGCTACCTGGAAAGCAAGCAGAATCATGTTAATTGAATAGAGCAGAGCAACAGTTAACTCATAGTGACTCCACCATTCATTAGCTGTGTGTCCTTAGGCTGGTTACTCATCCTCCTAGTACTCAGTTTCCTCATCTCTAAAATGGGTATGAGTTTAGTTTGTACCTAAAGATTTGAAAGAGGCCACCAGGAGATTTGAAGGAGGCATTACGTGTAGAACCTGGCACAGTTCCTGTTCCTTTCTAAAAGCTCCATGAATTAGCCGTTACCGATACTATTAGTATCATTATATAAAAGTGGATTGAATGCCTTCCTCACTCTTTCAAATCTCTTTGTTCAACCTGGGAGGCGATATTACATGGCGGGAGTCTATGTAACATAGTGGTTACAGCAAGGGCTGTGGAGTTATAGTAATAATAAACCAGACTCAGTATTATTATAAGAATTAAATGACCTACATAAAATGGTTCACAGTACCTGACACACAGTCAGCTCTCAACAAACCTTAACTACTATTATTATTATTACTACTATTGTTATTTGGGGATAGGGTGGATTGGGGATAGGTGAGCATGGAACCACACCTCAAACCATAGCACTGGTTCTTAGGCAACAACCCCAGCCCATCCTTTTAACTTGTGAACTGCTCACACTTTCTGCTTCTTGGTTTCTGGATCTCTGGACCAGTGCTTGAGCTCTTTTGATGTTTGCTTCCTGCCCCTGCCTTGGTGATCCTCCATGCCATCCCTTTGGAGTTGGGTGTTAACATCCTGCATCGTTCCTGGCTGTTTCAGAGGTAGGTGTGTGTGTGTGCGCGCGCGTGCTCAGATGTGTGCATGGATGCGTGTGTGTGGGGGGCACAGGGGACAGAGAGGGTGGATATGCATACTATAGAAACATAAGTAGCAAAATCTCACACCTGCATGCCTCAGGATACGGTGCGTTCATATATAGTATGATTGGCAGTTGGCTCCTCTTCTCTGCCCCGCCTCCCTTCCCCTGCCCCCACCTTGAGTGGAGGGAAAGGCGGAGAAGAGGCAAGGACAGATGGGGAATGAGGGGTGGGTGGAGGGCAGTTCCTTTTTATCATCCAGTATTCTGTTGGCCAGATCCTTCCTGGAGTCATTGCCACTGTCCTGCAAGTCCCAGGCAGCTATGAGGCTCAGAATTGCTCCCGCTGATACAAAACCTAAGCCTCTAAGTGCTTATCAAGTGTGTTTCTCTGAAAAGTTAATTTTATTAAAGTTTGTTAGGAATCGCAATCTCTGCCTTGTTAAACTCTCTTCTCTCAGGAGTTCTCAATGTAATTGTACTTTTACCTCTCTGTCTCCATTGTTAGACTATAAGCAACCTGTGGGCAGGGACAGAGCTTTGTTTATATTTTTTTCCTCTAGTGTCTAGTACATAATAACCTCATGAATCCTTGGAGCGTGAATGTCTATCTACGAATACGACTCTTCACCACTGGCAGTAATGCCAAGGGAGGCTGATAGAAGAGAGAGAAACGGATGTATAGGGTTGAAATAACAGATTGGACTTTACACACAATTTCCAGCAGAGTAGGAAGTGGAAACAGCAGACATTGTCACTCTGAGATCTTGTTGAGAGAGGTCACATTTGCTATGGTGGGAGAGAGGCTGGGGACCAGAGGAAAGGGACTGGCTTCTTCCTTAGTTGGCCAGAGCTGACCGGCACAGGGGCAGAAAGGAACCCATATATGTCGGGTAGCTAAAATATCCAATTTTACAGACAGGGTGACTGCAATCCATCCATTTATTTAACACATATTTATTGAGCACCTACTACATTCCAGACCCTGTTCTAGGAACTAGAGTACAGCCAGGTTTGATACACAGGCGATGTGCACCTGTACAGCCCATGGGGCCAACATCCATTCTGACTGGTCAGTGACCATGGTGTTGGTACATATGTTGACTGTACATATATTGACTGTCCCTGTTTAGCAGTGAATGAAGCAAAGTCCTTGATCCCTTGGTGTTCACTTTCTGGTTGGAGGAGACAATGAACACACACACAAACAAAATAGGGCAGGTGATGATAAGTTCTATGAAAGAAAACAAATCAGAGTACTGGGGTAGCGGTTGGTAATTTGCCTAAGATTCAGACCTAAAAAGAGGTAGAACCTGGGCTTGATGGGTGGGAAGGGTGACGGTTTGGCCTCTCTATCTACGTAGCCTCTGAGGAAGAGATTGTGGAAGCAGGTGGCCATGAACCTATAGTCCTCTCTAAGGGGATTCAGGAAGAGAGATCTTCTCATAAGTTGGCCATCAAATATTTATGGAGCCCCTCCTATGCACCAGGCACCATGCTAAGCACTGGAAGACAGCAGTCAGGAAAACAGGTGAGGTCCCTGCTTGGGGAGGTGGGGAGATGTAGGGAAAAAAGGATCTTAAATAATTGTAAAGATGCAAAGCGCTTCAAAGGGAGGATACAGGATGGTCCATGGAGGTAAAAGCAGGGCTTTATCCTAATGTGGGTGGTGGGGGAGACCCCTATGCATTAGCTAGCAGATTTGTTCAGGCTCCCCTCCTGTGCCCTGGGAGGTGGCATTCTTTATAAGCTCATTGACGCTGGTTATTTGGTTTTGAGTTATAGATATCGGCTTTATTAGATAATCTTTTTGTGCTTCTGCAAAGCTATTTATTGTTAACATTTGGTGTCATTTTATTCCTTACATGCTTTTACAGTCTTTGCGTCTCTCAGGTGAGATAACTAGCTTCATGCTATGAAATACAGATTTTAATGAACTGAGAGGCAACAATAAGAAAGCCATTATTTCTCCTGAGTCCTCTGAGTATGAGTCAGGAGGGCAGTGAGATGTAACAGTGGGCATGTGAAAACAACTCTGCAGTAATAACTGATCAAAGCATCTAGTCATTTGCGACTTACTTGATATAGCACGTGATGGCACTATTCTGGTCATTACCTATAGAAAATGTTCTACTTAGACATTTCCTTTGATTCTGGGTTGATAGCCTACCCATCTCTCTTCTCTAGCTGTGTAGAGAAACGTAAAAAAAAAAAAACATGGTTAATATAAACTCATTGACTTTGAAGAGCATCACCCCTGCCTGTCTGGTTCCCTACATATTCCTTCCTTTGTGAGTGTCTGCTGGGGCTGAGCCCTTCCAAGATCTCTTGCCTTTGTGATTCTGATATTGTCCAGATGCGCTTAGCGGGCTGGACTCTACAGCCAGACAATGGAGCAGCTCCTATTAACCAGCTGCTGACTCTGAATTATCTCTCTGATCCATTCATTCAGGGCAGATGCCTTCTCCCAGGCACCCTTGAGAATTCTGGGAAGAGGATGGTGGGAGGGAGCCCAGATCCTGCCCTGGATTCTCTGGAAAAGGAGAGCCGCAGTGTTGAAGGAAAAAGAGATGATAGGCAGGGATTGGGAAAAGCTGCTGGTGTTCTTCCCAGGCTCTGGGAAGTAAGACCTAGTTATAGGATGATTCTCGGTAAGTCTTGCCAAGAGAAGTTTCGCCTGGAAACACCCTGGCACTGCAGTGAGGTCATGCCCACCTTTGTGACCTATGCCTTCTCGTTCTGTCTTACCTGTCCGCCTGGGTAAAGGTGCACCATCTATCTCTTGTTTCAGGCATAGAAAAAGCTGCCATATTTGGAAAAATTTATTCTTGCCCACGTCAGTGAAGCCACCATTGCTGATTCCTTTTTTTCATCACCATTTTCACCCCAGCCCAGGGGATGCTGGGCGACAGCCAGGAAACCTTGGTCGTAGCTTTGTTACTCTCCAGTTCTCTGCCCCAGGGTACGGCAATGCATAACTGAAATTTATTGACCACTTACTTTGTCCCAGGCACTTGGTTAAGAGCTTTACATGCATGGTCTTACCTTGTTCTTCTGGAAGTCTTATGAGGGAGGTGTTTCCTTTCCTTTTCTTTCTTTTTTTTTTTCAAATCACAGTTTTACAGATTAAAAAACCCTGATGTCCAGATACATTAGGTAACTTGCTGAAGGTAACATGGTTGGTGTGGAAGAGCTGATGCCCATCACTCATTAAACACTCATTTCGTGTTCAGTGCTTTCCAAATGCTACCTTTTAAAATCCCCGAGATAACCTGAAACAGAAGTATGACAGCCCCCTCTTCTACACAGAGGGGAGTTAAGGAGCAAAGAAATGAAGGAACTGCCCGAAGTCCCAGAGCTTGTAAATGGCAGAGAAAGAACTTGGCCTGGTCATTCTCTTTCCAAAGCCCAAGCCCACACTGACTTTTTTTTTTTTTTTTTTTTTTTGCGGTACACGGGCCTCTCACTGCTGGGGCCTCTCCCGTTGCGGAGCACAGGCTCCGGACGCGCAGGCTCAGCGGCCATGGCTCACGGGCCCAGCCGCTCCGTGGCATGTGGGATCTTCCCGGACCAGGGCACGAACCCGCGTCCCCTGCATCGGCAGGCGGACTCTCAACCACTGCGCCACCAGGGAAGCCCCACTCTGACTTTTTGAACCTTCCTCTCTGTGAGCAGGCGATGATGACTGTCCTGGTTACCACACAGGGTAACATCTATGAAGTGGAACGGAGGCTCATTTTTTTGGTGAGTAGCTGTGAGGGGGAACAGCCTTCCAGGCATATCTCCTCTCTCCTGGGTCTGCTCCAGGCCTGTTCCTGGAGGAGATGAGAAGCCTGGGACTGGGAGAGATTGGGCAGTAACAGTGTCCCCGGGCCTGTCACAGGGATGTGGTTTTCATACCATGTTGGGTTTTCTTAAATATACCAGTGGAGCTGGCCTTAGAGAAACGCACACGGAACAAAGCAGCCATTGGCGGCTCCTGCTTGGTTAAGGGGAAGGGATCGTGGAGTCCACTTGTGGTCAAGTAGACGTGATGCTGTGTGACTTCTCCATGTGGCAGATGGTAGAGAGGGCAAAGTTCAAGATCTAGGGCCAGAAGAACTGGGCCAAAATCCCCGGACTGCTCCTTAGCAGTAGTGAGGGAGGGTTGGTCTCCCAACCCCTGGGAGCCTTGGTGCCCCTCTGTAGAAATGGAGAAGGGCGTTTCTTCACTCAATGAGTTGCTAAGAGCATTTCATAAGCTACTGAGTGCTTTATGCATGTGATGTTAATTTCCCCTTCTTCCGGTCATGGATGAGACATGCTGGATCTCCTGCTTGACAGATTTCTAGGTCTTGCCCCAGGACCTCGGGAATGTGCCTGGGGTGTTAAACCCTTACAGATCACAGGAGCAAGAGATGAACCCATACAGATGGCTTTACTCCATTCCCATGAAAGCAACCAAGCAGCTGTTTACTCACCTAATTGCTAACTTTTCCAGCACTCCTACGTGCCTGGTCCTGGGCTTTGCACTGCCAGGGAGAGAAGAAAAACCATTGGTCTTGCCTGATGGGAATTTAGGGTTTTAGCTGAAGAGACAAGACTAACACCAACCCAGAATAATTAGACATGACATTTAATTCATCACTAAGCTGGATGGTTTTGAAGAGAAATTGATGGAGAGATGAGAGTAATCAGAGAAAGCCTCCTGGCAGAAGCAGGGCTTGGAGATGGGCTGAGAGGAGCAGGGAAAGCAGTGGTGGCCGCAGTGACAGTCCCCCTTCACCCCAGGTTGTGCAGACATTGATGTCATCCCACCGCTAAAAAACACTGACGGCTGACTTTATCTCAGGCACAGAGCCAAATCCTTTAAGTCATTAAAACCTCCCAACCCTTAAAGGTTGATACCACCATAGCCCCATTTTTCAGTTGAGAAAACAGGCAGGTGAAGTAAACTGCCCAGGTCGCATATCTAGTCGATGGCAGAGCTGGATTCTAACTCTGGTCTATCTAGTATATCCAGAACCTGTGCCCCTGACCACGAATCTGTACACAGAGGGCATGACGGAGCTGTGCGACACACCCTTAGCTGCCCACCCAGGTTGAGAAGGTGGAGACAGCGGAAAGAAGGCTGGGGATCTGTTAGGAGCAGAAAAGTAGGAATTGCCTTCTTACCTGCTCTTCCGTTTTTCTCTTTCCAGGAGAGATATTTGGGGCTAAGGTGTTTCTGCCTGGGCGGTGCCTTTGGCTCGGAGAGCTGAGAGGGACCACATCGCTGTGAAGATCTGGGGCTAGATGTTGGGGACTGGCTCAGGCTCTGAGTCCAGAAGAGAGGAGGGGGGCCCAAGTCTGCATCACGTGGTCCTCAATACAGCACATGAGGACGTGGAAGAGGGATGTAGCAGGAATTCACGCCTGCAGCTATGGTGCGGCCCTTACTGGAGGAATGAGGGAGCATTAAGGTCAAGCTCAACTGGCCCCATGAAGTGGAAGGAGTTTGACCCCAAGAATGAGAATTGGATGATCTCCCGATCTCGGGCAACCCAGGTGAAGGAGTCCTAAGTTGAGACATCGGGCAACGGCCAGCTTTTCTGCAAATTTGGGGCAAATCATATTCTCTCCCTGGGCTTCAGTTTCTTCTCCTAACAACATGGGGCGTTTGGATCAGATGAGACTGGGTTAATTTAGAGTTCTAATAAGGACCATGACTAAGCACTTACCACGATGTGAGGTGATGCTGAGTCATGCTTGTTTCGTGAGGGGTTGATTCCTTTGGGTTCGGCTTCCTGGCTCCGAAGTCTCAGGCCTCAGACCCTACATCTATAAGGAGCTGGAGAGAGCGTGGGGGTCTCCCCACTCCCCTGGGGACAGGGGGGCTGGCAGGGCCTGGGTGAAGGAGCAGCTACAGCTTGAGTCCCAGAATAGCTGCAGCCCTCCTGGCATCTGCCATCCTGGCTGCCAGCTCCTATCCCATCGGCTTCTCCCCACCCTTGCTGTCTGGCAGGCGCTGCTTTCCAGGCTTTCGTGGCACCCACTAAGCAGCCCTCCCTGTGTGCTGTGGCATGCTGGCTTCCTCCAAGTGGCTGGGATCATAATAGCAACTCTTTTCTGGTTCCCTCCGTCCTGCCTCATTTCACCTCCTGATGGTTGAGGACAGAGGGGTAGTTTAGGACGGTGGAAAGAGGCCTAGAGTTGGTTCCAGGGGTCTTGTCTTCTTGCCACCAATTTGCCATGTGTCTGGGCACAAACCTAAACATCTCTCTTGCTTTCAGTATGAGGGTAAAATCAGGCTATTGTTTCACAGCTGTTCACCAGGGTGGCCATCCTAGTGGTGCATAGCTGGGGTCCTGTTATGGAATGCATGTCTGTGTCTAAGCCCCTCTAACTAACATGTTGAAATCCTAACCCCCAGTGTGATGGTATTTGGAGGTGGGGCTTTGGGAGGTAATTGCTCATGAAGGTGGAACGCTCATGAATGGTATTTGTGTCCTTATAAGAAGAGGTCCGAGAGCTGGCTAGCTTTCTTTCTGCCTTGGGAGGATACAATGAAAAGTCAGCAGTCCACAACCCAGAAGAGGGCTCTCACCTGTAGCTGATCATGCTGGCACCCTGGTCTTGGACTTGCAGCCTCCAGAGCTGTGAGAAATAATTCCTGTTGTTTCTAAGTCACGTAGTCTATGGTATCAGTCCCCACTTCCCCAGGGTAGTGCGGAGACCCCCACCCTCTCTCCAAATGACCAAGACAGATCCCTTCTGCTTGGCCAGTGCCCACATCATTGGTTGTTCAGTGTTTTGAATATTACTTCAGGGGTAATAATACCTGGGTGTGTGTTTGCACAGAACTGGTGTGAAGGTTTAGTGGAGTAAATAAAGGATGAGAGCAAGTGCTTTGGGGACCGTGCAGCCATAATCACATGTTTGATACACCCGTCTGCCCAGTGTCTGTCTGTCTCCTCTGTCTTTGGAGTGATTACACCTTGATTTTCCACTCACCCATCCTTAACCACATGGTTCAGTTGGCATTCACTCCACTCCTGGCTCCAAGTCTGCGTGTGACCCAGGCCTGAGCTTTTCTTCCTCTGGTCATAGTGACAGGTTGGGGGATGAACCAAACCAGAGCCAATCCTGGGTCAAGACCCACACCCGACCCACAAAAACCCACATCCTTTTGCAGTGGTAATGGCTTAGGGATTGGTATGTGACCCAAACCAGGCCAATCAGGGTATTTCTTTGAGATTATTCTCACCAGGATGAGTGGGAAAGATCGCTTCTCCTTTCAGTTATGAGCTTGAAGGATGTGACTCATGACTGCTGCTTCCTGTAGAGAAAGAAAAGAATGGAGCCGAGCAGAACAAACAAACATAAGAGATGAAGAGGAGAGAGGAGAGGGTCTTGATGACATTAGGTCCTGGCTCTCTCTAGTCCCCAGCGCCCTGGTTCCTACAGTTCTCCCTTAAAGCAGAGTAGAGGGTCGGGAGTGACAAGGCATGGGGGCCAGTTTTACGGTTTTACACTTTTGATCAGGGAAGCCTTTTGTAATAAGATTAAATGTGCTCTTATATCTGAAAACAGTAAGGGAGTAGGCCCTGTAAACACACTGGAGAAGGGAATCCCAGGCAGAAGGAATAGAAAGTGCAAAGGTCCTGAGGCAGGAGGGTGCTTGGTGTATTCAAGGAAGAGCAAGTAGGCCAACCGTGGCTGGAACTGAATGAGAAAGTAATAACTTATCCTAGACCTTTTCTCTGGGGTGTCTCAGCTGTGGAGTTACTGTCTGCCAGGATGAGAGTTGGTGTTGGGGCCTGAGCCACTACTCCAAGAGCTCTGGTGCATGTAGCTGCCAGGGGCTAGAGAGTCAGAGACCAGTGCTGAGGCCTTCTCTGGCTCTGTAATTCTATGTCTGTCAACACCCGAGGGATCCGACCTTCCTCCTAGCTTCCTCTAATAACTTACCTAAGACCTATCATAAACTACTGTTTCTACTGGGATCCAGAGAAGGGAGTTCCTTGTGAGAGAGTAGTCAGAAAAGCTTCAATGGAAAGGGTTCCTTTCATTACAATTGCCGAGGTGTGACATTCCATGAACACATGCCAATTTGCCCCCGGTGTGTTTGTTCCTTTGTTCATTCATTTAACAAGAATTTATTGAGTATCTGATATCTGCCAAGGTCTACAGAAAGGCGCTGAATCTACAGAGATGAATCAGACATGGTCTCTGCTTTCAAGGATCTCAGTCTGGGTGGGTGTGGAGGAGGCAGCCTTGTAAACAGATAATTAGAAACATGGCAGGTGCTGGAACCGAGGTAGGAACACGGTGCCGCCAAGGAATCCCCGAGGAGGGAGAGACAGTCTTACCTAGAAAAGTCAGGGTGGTCTACAGAGAGAAGGGGACCCCTTGGCTGGACATTGAAGGCAGAGGGGAGTCTGGCCAGTGGAGGGACTGCATGTGTGAAGAGTATGCAGTCATGGGAAAGGATGGGGTTAGGAAATGGTAAAAACTCAGTGTGGACGGTTTGGGGCTTGGAAATTGGTGGACAAGGTAGAGGCGGGTGGTCGAGGTCGGCCCAGTCTGCATTGGGTATTTAGACTTTGTTCTGTTGATTTGGAGAATCCATGGAGACTTTTAAGTAGGGGAGTAATGTAAACAGATTAGATGGTTGAATATGATATGATATAATATAATATAATGATAATAATAATGGGAGATGGTCTGAAGCGTCAATGGTTAGTTGTTTGGGTTGAGACAGGCTCACAAACTCAAATGGCAACAGGGCCAGGAAGGACACAGGAGGGCTAGGAGGGCAGCAGGTCACGTGGCCCCTGCTCTGTCTCAAAAGGACAGGTGCCACTCAACTCAGTCACCTGCTGCCCCAGTGGGGACTCAGCTCCGGGGCTGCCAGAACTGCTGAGTTTTCAAGAGCAGCTGGAAACCCAGATCCTTATGTAAAATGTCACCATTTTTAAATGTTGGCAACTAATCTAAATTCTACAAAATGCTGTATGGGCCAAACTGAACACATCTGTCAGCCTGATCTATCTGCGGGCCACTGGTTTGCAACTTCTGGGTTGAGAAAAGAGTTTTCTTTTTTTGTAAAGAGAGAGCAAAATAGCTTTGGATCCCAAGATTCATGCTTGGAATGATCTTCTCTCCTCTTGTTCTAGCAAATTCTTAATCATTGCTTAAGCCTCAGCTCCATTCTCCCCTGTGAAACTTTCCCCATGACCTGCCCTCCCCTGCCACACACCCAGCAATCACCCCCCTCCAAACCCCCAAGCAGTTATCATGTGTTTGTGTTCCATTACATCTTTTATATGCCCAGATGCCTGCAAAAAAAAAAAAAAAAAAAAAAAAGTGTGGGGCAGGAGAGAAGAAGCCAGGGCCAAAAAAGACATGGAATCGATATTGTTGATTAACGGATGGAATCCGTACTTGTAGGAGAAGTGGATGAAACTGACAACACAGGTCCTTGCACGTGTCAGCTGCTGCCTGGAAGGACAGCCTGGAGTGGAAGGTAGCAGACTGGCTCTGAAAGGAAACACGAGACGCTCCAGAGCAGGCTGGACTCTGGGGACTTGAGAGAAAGCTGTGCGCTCTGAGTTTCTGTAGGACTTGATTCTTTTTTTTTTTTAAAAGGAACCCAGTCTTTTATTCAGTAATAGAAACTGTTGAACAAAGAAAACCAGCTAGTAGGAAAACAAGTAAGCAGAATACAAATATACCCAAGTCATTCTCAAGATGGCAAAGAACAACTAAAAACATATGAAACAGGTAAAAGAGAAGAAATAAAGAAAATCCTCTAAAAATCTAGTTAGTATCTTCAGGGAGACTCGCAAGGATGTTCCAGAGAAAAGTGACATATTGTTGTTCAAACAATGGAACAGTGAATGATAGTTACTAGATCGTTCGAAAAGTGTCATTACAGAAAGAAGACAGTTAAAGAACAGATGTATGACCCATAGGATAAAACTGAGTCAATATTCCAGACCATGAAAAGAAATGTATATACATGTACAACTGAATTACCCTCCCGCACAGGAATCAACACAACATTGTACATCAACCACACTTCAACAAACAAAGTTAAAAAAATATTCCAGAGCATTGAGCAAAAATTACAAAGAAATAGAAAGTAAATTGAAGAGGCAGAGGAGAGATGCAGGAAGTAACATCAACAAGCTGATAGGATTTCCGGAGGAGGGAATCAAGAAATTAGGAGAGGCAAAAAAAAAAAAAAAAAAAAAATCAAATTATAGCATAACTTAACCATTCGTAGAAGGAATGATTGTGACTTTGGATTGAATGAAAAGAAGGCAGCTGAATGAAAATAATGGCTACGCTGCAGAACTTGATTCTTAAGCAGGGTTGAGTTCCATTCTCAAGTTCTGTAATCACCTGAGTCTTTAGTTACCGCTGGTCCTGAGACACCGAAGACTGACCTGGGAGCATCGTGTGGAGGGATTTAGGATTCAGGGGGTAGAGAGATGTTCTCTGCTGCTGTTTTGCTGTTCAACTTCCTTTCATCTTTTCTTGGTTTTTCTAGGAATCCTTCCTTTCTCCACTTTTGGTCCACATGCTTCTTGCTTGAGAGCTGAGCATGTGACTCAGACATGGTTCATGGAGGCCCTCACTCCTGGGACACAGTGGTCAGTGCCAGGATGGTCCTATAATCCCATTAGGGCCAGTGAGGTTCATAACTTTCCTTGAATTGTTGAGAGAGAGAGAGAGAGACATTCTCTCTTTCCTACTGGATTTGAACCTGGGAGGGTATAAGTCTAGAGCAATTGTCAGCCACCATGAAGAGCTAAGAAGATAGCCAGCATGAAGAAGAGATGAGTTGAGATGGAGAGAGATCTGGGTATAGATGGTATTATTTGAGCCCCTGGATCAAACTGTACCTAACGCTAGTTAATCCTAGATTTTTTCATTATTGTGGCCAGTAAATTTTTTCTTCCTTAAACCAGTTTAAGTTAGGTTTTCTTTGGTCAGATGCAACCAAAAGGGATCTTTCAACCTCAGTGAAGGACATGAAGAATGACCCCTCCCATGAACAGTGCTCTACAGTTTGCAAAGTGTTTCTTTATCCATTGTCTTATTTGATTCTTCCAACTCTCCTGGGAGGTAGGTAAACAGGAATGATTATTCCCATATCACAGAGAAGGCAATCGAGTCTTAACAGGGTTAGGATCTATAGTCATTCGACTAGGAATGTCAGGATGAAACTCCTGTTCTTTTGAGTCTGGTTCCAGAGCTTCTCTGCACCAATGATGTCATACTAAATTGAACTCTGATAATGCTGAACTAAATTACACCAAAGCACCCCCGGGAAATAGCCTCTCGGAGTCATAATTCATGTTGGGTAATTACAAAATAACTTTCTTCTCATTATTTTCCTACTTACATACCTCCATGGGGAGGGCTGGTGATAAATGTCAGGGTTGGGACAATTTAGGTAATTATTTGGATGTCCGGCTGACGCATATCTTTTATCATGGTGCTACTGTCTATCAGCCTTTAACTTCTGCTTGGTAGGCAGCAAATTGGAAACCCTCCATTTCATGTCCCACACAAATTCCATTATTTTGTAAAGAAATTGTTGAGAGCCTTCTCAGGCTATTTCATCTTTCTGAAATGATCCCTCCCCACTCTTTGCACAGCCACTCCTGCTTTATTCCCCACATCCTCTGTTCCCGTAGGAAGCAAAGGCATCTGCCTTAGGTGCTAGCTTCAACACTATCAGCTCAGAGTGGTCTTACTTTATAAAAAGTAGATTTTTTCCCCCTCCCTCAACCCTCAATTTTGTCCATGTTAGGCCATGTTATAGTCTTTTTTCTAATGTTAATTTTATTTATTTATTTTTATTTATTTATTTTTGGCTGTGTTGGGTCTTAGTTGCGACATGCGGAATCTTTGTTGTGATACGCGGAATCTTCGTTGCGGTGTGAGGGCTCTTTGTTGTGGAGCACGGGCTTCTCTCTAGCTGTGGTGCGTGGGCTCAGTAGTTGTGGCGTGCGGGCTCAGTAGTTGTGGTGTGCGGGCTTAGTTGCCCGGCGGCATGTGGGATCTTAGTTCCCTGACCAGGGATTGAAACAGTGCCCCCTGCGTTGGAAGGCAGATTCTTTATCACTGGACCACCAGGGAAGTCCCAGACCATGTTATATTTTTTATAACATCTTTTCACAATTTCTAATTGTTAAAAATATCTTTAAATTTTTCTTTCTTTACATCCAATAGAGTGTGAGTTTCACTTCTCTATCCCTATCACCTACTTCAGTGCCTGGCATGTAGCACGTACTCACTAATTATTCGTCGATGGATTAAACCAGTGAGTCGGTGGCTTACTCAGGAATATCCAAGAGAAAGTGGCCTGTGAGCCATGCTTGGGGCAGTGAGGGCTCTAGGCTAGAGGTTCTAGCTTGGTGGTTAGCTGCAGTGAGGTTGTGGTGGGGTGAGGATGAATCACAAGAAAGGATGACTCCTCCAGGGAATACATTAGCGGGGAGAAGCAGGATGCCAAGCGCCAAGCCCGAGGGCATGGGAAGCGAACGAGCAGCCAGGGAAGGGGACAGGGATGGCCGGCAACCAGAAGAGTACTGGGCAGAAACCAAGTCCTAGAAGTCAGCACAGGAGGGGGCTCAGCAGGGAGAGGTGGGTAGACAACAGAGCCCCGTACCTCTACTCGGTGCCGCGGCATCTGATTCACACTTGGCTTTACTTTTCCAATTATTTTTACCCTGATTGCAGCAGTTGGCAGGTTTCCAAGTGGCAGTGTGATTTTGTTTGCTGCTTGCAATTCCCGCCTCTCCGGGTTAGCAGGCATGAGTCTTCTGACCTTGCTAGAGAGGATGACACCTCTCAATTTAGCTGTGTTTGCAAATGTCAGCTGAGATGCTGCATGCTCTCTCCCCTTGGTCTTTAAGTACATTCACAGGAGCCTGGTCTCACACACACACACACACACACACACACACACACACGCACACACACCCCACACCCCTTATGATGCTTTATTCCCTACATCCTCTGTTCCCTTAGGAAGCAAAGGCATCTGCCAGACCACCACTTTGCAGCCCACCTATTTGAGGGTCTTTACCAGCCTTTGTTACTGTTGTAATAAAGGGAATAGAAAGTGATCTGAGGGAAGAGTCTTAAAGCTAAGGAACGAATAACATAGAGAGAGACAAAGATGCATCCTTGTCATTTTCCCAAGGGGTGGCCTCCAGAATTCTAGAAGCTGAGTCATCACACTCCAGGGAGTGACACACATTCTGGGCCCCTTATTTCCTTTTAAAGGGACAAGCTTTCTGCAGCCAGCCTCATGTTCATGTTAGATAGAGACTTTAAAAGCTGCTAGTTTGGAGTGATTACGATGGGCTCAGCACTGTGTTAAGCTTTTTATATATGTTCATCTTATTTAATCTTCCCTGGAATCCTATCAGGTCATTATTATTGGTTCCATTTTGCAGATGAGAAAGCTGAGGCTCAGAGAGGTGGTATGACTCGCTGAAGGCCACACAGAATATACATAATGGAGTTGGGAATCCAACTCAGGTTGTGGCTTTTCCTATGACCCTACTGTGTTGGTGGAGCCATGGAGCCACGCTGGTTACCTGATGGGGACTGTCAGTGTCTGTCACTGTAAATGGCTAACTGGGGCCTGGCTGTGTGCCTGAATGTTGGAGAGAGCTGACAGCTGGAGAGTAGTGCCAGTTCACAGTCCATGTGGCCCCATGGGTAGAGTTTCTCCATCCTACCCCCTCTTCTACTTCTCTAACCTATTCAGGGTCCTTGCAGGGGGCAGGGAGCTTCCACTGAACAATCTAGCAATTTAGCTCCTTAATGGGAAAAAGAGTTTTTTTTTTTCTTGAATTGGAACTTATTTTACACATGCAATATCTTCATAGATATCTCTGAGGCTACTAATTTAGTTTTTTTAAACATCTTTATTGGCGTATAATTGCTTTATAATGGTGTGTTAGTTTCTGCTTTATAACAAAATGAATCAGTTATACATACACATATGTCCCCACATCGGGAAAAAGAGTCTTTCTTTTCCCTCTTGATCATTAAAAAAATATCCCAAATAGAAAAAAAAAAAATCCCTGGTTTAAACAGAATTTAGCAGGACCCTTCACTGTCTCCCAGGGACAGCGGGGGCTCTTGGTTTCTTGGCAGTTAAGAGGGCGGGTGGGGAATGCCCTCTGTGACTCAGGCGAGGAGCCTCCACCCACCACGGGTTGCTGCCTTCTGAGGTCGCATCCCAGCTGCAGCCGGGAAATGTGAAGGGCCGTCAGCGAACCAGCCAGTAAGCGGCACGCGTAGGGAGGAGGGAACGCCTTCCTCCTGGGCTCTCCTCAGAGAAAAGGTGCCCTGAGAACAACGACACAAACCGGGCTCTGGAAGGGCGTCGGGTGGGAGTGGACCAATCGCCCCCCCGCCCCGCCCCCTTCCCCCTCCCCCCACGTTGCTCCGTTTGGCGGGTTTGACGTCACAGTAAGGCTGGGCCAGGACGGTGAGGCGGGGAGGGGGCGGTTTCCTCACTCCTGTACCCCACACCCCCAGCCCTGCGCTTCCTCCTCAGTTGGCGTGCGGCGAAGCAGTGGTTCAGAAGCAGGAACCCAACTTGCAAACAGCACCCAGGGGACGTGGCTCCTATCACTTGCGTTCTCCTGCATCCTGCAGCTTTGCTGATTTCCTTGTCAGGGAGCTCGAAGGGGATGCAAGGTCATTGCTAAGGTCACTTCTGCCTCATCTGGTTTTCTGTCCACTGCGCTTGTCCTGCCCAGTTCCTTTAAGCTGCTAGGACTGCTCGGAACCACGTAAAAGCAGGTCCCAGCCACCATCGCGTCCTGCTCCTGGGTCACCTTTGGCCCTGAATCCTGAGCTTCTCCTGGTTCTGATGCCACCAACCTTGTTCTGCTGCTCCCCGCCATGAACAGCTCTCCCATCGTGTGTGCTTGGGGTCTTTCCAGGAGGACCCACTAAGCTCTCTGCGGTGGCTTTCTCAGCTTGTTTTTTCCTGACCTTTCTGAGGGTCCGTGAATAAGCAGGTGCACTTCTCTTCATATGGAATAATTAAATCCAATTCAAATCCATCCCGTGTTTCTGTGATACCCCACCCTCTCTCTTCCGCTGTCCTCATCAGACTTGTAAATACTGACTCAACTTCTATTTTTCCCAATACTTTGCAACCACAACAGTGACAATTAAGACGAATATTTACTGAACACTCACTATGTGCCAGGCTCCGTACATATTGCCTTATTTAATCCTCACAACAACTCAGAGAAGAATTATACTCTGATTTTATAGATGAGGCACTGGAAGCTCAGAGAAGGTGAGTAACTTGCCTGAGGTCATAGTCAGCAGTGAGGCCAGGCGCAAGGTAGGAAATCAATGACCTTTTGCTGAGTGAATTGGATGAATGCTCACTGGGCCATCAAATGGGCTGGGCAGGTTTACTGGCCAGGGCACAGGCTACTGGAGATAGATTCAGGCAAGCGTGGGAAGTACTTTCCAGCCGCAAGAGCTCTTTGGGTGTTCGGATAAGGCCACAGGAATCTTCAGTAGGAAAGTTGGAGAGGGGAGTTGAGCCCCAGGGGAGGGATAGACAAGATGACCTTTAAGATCCTTTCCAACTCTGAGAGTCTGGGGTTACTGTATAATTCTTAACGAAACCAATAAAACCCTTTGCAAATATGAAGCACTTCCAGCCCCAGCTCTGTGCTGTTATGAACAGGAGCTGCATGGAATATTTTTGCTGGGACAGTAAATGCCAACATCAGTAAGAACTCAAGTCCTCTGGAGATCAGTATCATATTCCATCATCCAAGAATGATATTAACAACTGCTGCTTACTAAACTTCTGGCAAGATTATAAATCCTCTACATGCATAAACTCTATTCTTACAATAAACCTATGAGGTCATGAGCAGTGTATTAGTCAGGCAAAGCTGCAATAACAAATTAATCCTGAGTCCTCAGTGGCTTAATGCAGTAAAAGTTTACTTCTTTCTTTCTGTTTTTTTAATGAAAGAGTGGAAAATTTTAGTGGAACCAAATTTGAAGATTATAACCTGGGAAGAGAACGTCAGAAAGCTCTGAGAACTGTTCCCTACTTCTTACTTTCTTAAAGTCCGAAGGAAGTTAGGCCATTTTTTTAACCTTCCTTTTCTGAAACATGTGGCCTCCAGCCTCCAAGGACTTTGGGATGAGGAGAGAGACAGTGCAACAAGGCAACAGGGTTTGTTACTTGCAACCTGAGAACCTAAAATGACAAACTACTACATATGCCTGTCGTGATAGTTTAATGCAAAGCCAGCTGTGCAGTGTGTTGAACCATGCACAAAGTACATGCTTGGGAAATGTGAGTGATGACAGCAATGCTGATCTGTGAGGCCAGAGAGGTAATTGGAGCCCCACACTGAGCACAGACGTGGGAAAGGGCACAAAGGTGGAACCTCATGCTAGCTAAGCCCTCCTTGGCTGGAGTCACCCATGCCCCTGTCAGGAGGCTCAGCCCCGTCCAAGTTTCACAGGTAACCCTGACCAGGGCAGGTATATCAGCCGTGCCTGCCCATCCTCTGCCACAGGTCTGGTACTTGGCAATGCCATACCAGCCCATGCCATCCATGTGCCCACGGCTTCATTGATGGCTCTGTGACTGTGGCTAAGCTTCTGACACAGCATGCTTGTCCAATATCTCTCTCTCTCTCTCTCTCTCTATCTATGTATCATCTATTTATGTATCTATCATCTATCAATTATGTATCTATTTATCATCTCTCTCTCTCTCTATCATCTATCATATGTTTAGGCTGGTTCCAGCCTTTCCTGAATTCCTGACGACTTGCCTCCTGCCTGGCCCTGGCCAGTGCCCACAGCCATGCTGTTGGGAGCCGTGTAGTTTGGAGAAGTGTCTGCTGCCCTGTAGGCTCTCCCTGAACACCAGCAGCTGCCCAAACTGCCCCTGTTTATGTGTTTCCTGTTGTCTGACTGTCCTGAAGACAACCAGGCTGTTGGTTTTCCCTCCCTTTGCCCTCTCAAATCGTGTCTTCCTTCCCTTTTCCACCTGCCTAATGTCTTATGCCCAAGTCTGTCTGAACCAAGGATTTGAGAAATGGGAGCGGCATTAACATTTATTCAGAGGCAATTTGGCCGAGGAGTTGCAAGCTTGGTTCTGGACCCAGATCCACTGCTATTTTCTTGCTGAGTGACGTTGCTTAAATTACTTATGTGTCAGTTTTCTTATCTGTAAATGGGGATAATAATGTTACCTAACTCAGAGGATTGATGAGAAGATGAAATGAGATAGTCCATCTGAAGTGAAAAGAACAGCGGACAGCACAGGGTAATAATCCGTCTTAGGGATAATAATAAAAATACTTATCTTTACTATTCTAACCCAAATCTATCTGTCTCTCACGCATCTGCTTTCCCACTCTACGGCACATTACAAAAGTATCCCTTGATGGAAAGCCAATCTGAGCAGAGTAGCTTGAATTTTTCTCTTTATTCTGCTAAATTCACAGGGTGTTTTGAAGACGGGTATTCTTAGGAGGCATTACTGAGAAGCGTAGCAGGTGGCCAGATGGTAATGATAGGAAACATGGTCCCTTCTGTCTGCAAGAACAACTGAGTGGCATTCAGGTGTGTAATGAGATAAACTATATTTCTAGAGATATCACACCAGGTCCAGGTGGAAGAGAGGGTGCCGTGGAACCCTGCCAGAGAGCATAAAGTCTGGGAAAATAGCACAAACAGAGCATCGTACCCAGTGCTATTCCCTAGGTGGCCCTTTCCCTGCCTCGGCTCTGACACCTGGGAATTTACCACTGTCCCCCTCTTTCCAGGCTCTCCTCCAAAGGATGTCAGTGAGGTTATATCCTGACGATGTTCTCCTGTGACTTGTGCTCCTAACAATGTCGACTCCTCGTTTATTGAATCACAGGCATTGCTAGAGAATCAAATTATGCCACCAATGATAATATTTCTGGGAAAAGGAGTTTCCCTAGGCTCCAGAGCTTCTCTCTGGGGTTTTATTCTTCTGTTCTTGCTTAATTTAATTTTTTGTTTGTTTGTTTGTTTTGCGATATGCGGGCCTCTCAGTGTTGTGGCCTCTCCCGTTGTGGAGCACAGGCTCCAGACGCGCAGGCTCAACGGCCATGGCTCATGGGCCCAGCCGCTCCGCGGCATGTGGGATCTTCCCGGACGGGGGCGCAAACCCGTGTCCCCTGCATCGGCAGGCGGACTCCCAACCACTGCGCCACCAGGGAAGCCGCTGTTTTCTTTAATTTTACTTTACTTCTTGAGAGGGTAAGGAGGATCTAGTGGATGCTTTTCCATTTCTTGGCCACTTGGAATCCACGGCTTTCCCCAAATCTTCCTGGTATCGTAACCCTCCATCATTATACGTGTGGGTTTTGGTGGGCAAATGACTTCCAGCGCTCACCTTCTTTTCCTACAGAAGCCAAGGAAAACTAGTTACTTCTTTCTCCACTCTGAGGAAAAGCCAAGGGTGGGCATGTGTCTGACTCCAGCAAAACAGATACTCCTCCCCTGGGGCTTTGAATATTTAGTCTTCGGCTGGGGGTGTGGAGATGGTTGGAGAACGTGTCATTGGAGGCTGAACCAGGCAAGTCGACGCTGGGCTTCCCGCTGTCTACCCTCTTCCTTGGGGCCACTTTCTGCTTTGCTCCATTTACACTAGAGCTTGTAAACCTAATGCCTTCATGATAAGTACCTGAAATATGTGAGGTGGTGGGTGAAGGACAAAAGAGAGGACCGGGCCTGGGAGTACAGGCCTTTCCTAAACAAGATGTTGTACATCCTGGGTTTTTGAGTGTAACTCGGCATCTGAGGTTCCTAGTGTTCTTGTACTTGTTTGAAATATCCCATAAATACCAACATTTTATCATCCAGTCTGTATCTCCTACAGAGCTTCTTGTTCCCCAAAGAGGCCTCCTAATCCTTTGTCAGACCATGGGTCCTGACTTGGGGATCAGAAAACCAAGTCTCCCCAGCAGAGGAAGCAGAGGCCGCTGAGGGTGGGGCTCTGAGCTGAGGTCAGAGCTGTGCTCAGGCTCCCTGGCCCCAGTCCTTCCTTGCCAGCTCTGGGAAGGGAACCAAGCTGCGCTTACCTGATGGCCTGGGAATGGGCACGAGGGGCACATTCAACTGAGGCCAGGAAAGACATTGAGTGACATGCTAAGAGCTAACTAATGCTGGCTGGCAAGAAGGAAGTCTATGTTTCACCCATGCAGCAATGTAAGCACCAACAGCCCAAGGCTGACACAACAGCCCCATGGCCCTGGGCACCTGGCAATTTCTATCTTGTTTCTCTGCCGTCCTCAAGATGCATGTTCCATCTTGTGGCTAAGATGGCTAAGTACCAAGTGGACGGATCCAGTTGCAGGAGTGGAGAGAAGGCAAAGCATGCTTCTTCCCTTTGAGGGCCTGACCACGACTTCTGCTTATATCGCCCTGGCCTCAGTCCAAGCAGTTGGCCACAGCCAACTGCAAGGAAGATTGGGAAAGGTGGCTTTTAGCTGGGTGGCCACTTGCCCAGATAAGACGCCTGTTTATAGAAGAAGAGGACACGGATGCTGGGGAGATGGCCAGCGGGCTCTGCTCCAACACTCACAAGCATGGACACAGTCAACTGATACCCCTTCCTAGCCCCTCACTGGGGCAAAATGTCTAAGGCTGCCCTTTATGCTTTTCATGCAGGGGGAGGTTAAACGACTTGTCCACATGAATCCTTCATGATAGATCTTCAGGCACTGGGCAGGCAGGCAGAGGAGATATTTTTTGGCAAGGGTTCTAGAGTACTCTTCGAACTTCCATCTCCACTGCTTATTCTCCCGTTCCAATGAGCTTGAGCTCAGACACTGTAATCTCCCTTTCAGCAAAGGCTGCCCTGAGCAGAGGCCATTGTCTCTAAGAGTGAACCTCTGAAGATGCCAACCATTGTTCCCCCTGCAATCCCCTCTAGCCCTCCTGGTGTACCTGTGGCATCTAATTTTCCTGTTTGGATTTCCTGTCCTTGTTTCTCCAAGCTGCATCTAGGTGGACCAGGGACGGACATCCGAGGGACCTCCCAAGGGTAACTGGCCCACCGGCTGGGTATACAGCATCTTGTCTATAGAGAAACACTGAAACGAAATCAATGAGTTGATGCTGGGACTTGAAACAAGAGGTCACATAGAATTGGGGTCAGAGTTCCTGCCATGGCAAATCAAAACTGTATGTAAGCAAAGGTTTGGGGGCACAGAGGAGCCCTAAGAAACTCCCCAAACTGGTCTTCTCCAGGTCAATGGAGCAGATGTGCAGAGAGAAGGGAGAGAGAGAGAGGGAGACATGATGTGGGTCATGACAGACACTGTCGTTCCTGTTCCCATCTCATGTGCCCAAACTCTCCTTTATTGCCTATTGTGGTGTGCTTTGGGGATCACTTTAGTGTAATGGTTGGGAGTATACACCGTGGACTCAGAGAGCTCTGGGTTCAAATCACAGCTCTGCCCCTAATACGGTGACTGTGGGCGAGTAACTGAGCCAAGTCGTGCCTCCTCTATAGTGGGGAGTATCGACTGCATAGGGCAGCTTGAGGATAACGCAAGTGACAAGTGCATAAGTTAGCTTATAAACCAACCAAACTGCCTCCCTCCCTTTGTCCCTTCCTTCCTTCCTCCCCTCCCGCCTTCCCTTCCTCCATCCCTCCTTTCCATTCTTCCTCCCTCCTTTCCTTCTTTTTTTGCACCCAAAGATTCAAAGCAAAGGGTAAGGCATCAGAGACACCTGGCCAATCACTTTCCCACAACTCCCTTTGACTCTATCCTCTTTTGAGGTATGAGCTCTTTTCATGAATTAATACATGGGTGATTTGCCTATCTAGATTGGGCTCCTTCCAGAGGCCATAACCCACTTCCCTTCCTTTTATGGTTGGGGAAACTGAGGCCCTAGAGGCTGAGCCTCCCGCCCAGCGAGATGCTGTGAGTAGGGGCAGTGCCCCTTCCTGGGGCACACGCTGTGCCCCTGCGGGAGGATGGATTGGATCTCCCACTCCCCTTCCTTTTCCTCCAGTGGGGAAGAGCTGGGCACAGTGTGCTCGAAGAGCCTTCCAGAGGCTGCACTAATGAATCCCTCTTCCTCCTCACAGGAGGAGCTGGGCCTTCTGACCTCAATAAGCAAAGAGATGCTAAACATGCAAATCAGCAGCATTTGGTTCATAAAAATAGCTCAGCAATGCTGCTCCCGCCTCCCCCTCGTCCCCAGCCACTGAGATCCTGCTTTTCATCCACTTCCTTGCTCTCATCTTCTCTTTCCTTCATTCCAGGACTGCCTTAGCTGCCTCCCCCCACCCACCTTCCCTCATTTGTTCTCCTTCCTTTTCCTCCTCCTCTGCTCAGCTTCCCTTTCTATGTTTCCTTCCCACCATCTTGCCTTTCCTGCCTTCCTGACCAGGGTGTGGATGGACAGACAGGGTGAGTCCCCTTCACTCCCCACTGGCTGACTGCAACCACAACAGGCTGACATTTTTTTTTTCTTCTTTTAACATTGGCTTGGTACATAATTTGGGGGAGACCAATCCTGCCTCCTATCTGCATTTGTACACTTACACGTGAAAAATTTCTGAAAGGACATATCCCAAACACTAATCGTGCATAATTCTGGGGGTCTAGGTTAAAGGCGTTCTTAAAAAAATGACCGTGCCCACGCCTATAACAACATCAATAACAAAGCACACTGCTGTATACACCCATCTCTTCCAGGCTGACATGATTTTGAAGAATTCCAGAGTTCTCTGGGTCCCTGGGCGCCTGCGTGTAATGAACCCCTCGATCCACACTGCCAGGATTCAAGTCCCAGCTGTACCTGTCGGTGGTGTGACCTTGCACAAGCAACCTAGCCTCTCCGTAACAGAATCTCCCTTCCAGGGTTGCTAACAGGAGCGCACGAGTTAAATACAGGGACCTGGGGCAGAGGAATCAGTTAACGATTATCAGCCAATATTATCTTCTCAAAGCGCTGAAATCTAGAGGCTTGGCTGGGCACTGGTGAGACAGTGGCCATGGAATCATCGGGAAAGGCTCCGTGACCAAGTGCAGCAGGTCATAGGCGGGGTGGCCTAGGGGCTAAGCGAAAGCTCTCTGGGGTCGGAAAGACTGGCTGTTGAGTCCTGGCTCTGTCTTCTCGTAGCTGTGTGACCCAGATCCTGTCAAAGAACATCTCTAGGCCTCAGAGCTTTGGCTTGTAAACTGCGGATGCAAAAGCACAGACTTGGTGGCTCAGGCTGTGGCTTCCCTGAGATGATGAACACACAGGGCTGAGCACAGAGTTGGCAGATCTCATTGCTGTTATCATCAGGCATTTAACAACATATGGTTTGGTTCAGCTGAATAACTTTCTTCAAAGGATGAATTGCCTAGGTCGGTGTTTCTCAAGCGTTTTTAGTTATTGCTCTTTCAGGAATATTTTTGGACATTTTTCACCCTAATTGCCTCCTTCCATGAATTTTATTACCATAAATATACTGCACAGCTGTTTGTGTACTACATGTATATCTGTGTTTTATGCCTAAAAAGGATAAGATTTTTTTGTCTCCTGAGAACCAATTTTTGCTCCCTTGGGGGTGATACTGCCCCCCACTGAGAATGTATGTGGCCTGGAGCAGTGGTTCTCAAATGGGGGGAATTTTGCCCCCTGGGAAACCTTTGACAGTGTCTGGAGACATTTTTTGTTGTCACAACAGAGGGGAGGGCTTGGTGCTAATGGCATGTAGTGAGTAGAGGCCAAGGTTCAGCTAAATATCCCACATCACACAGGACAACACCCACCCACTCACCCCAGCATAGAATTATCAAGCCCAAAATGTCAGTAGTGAAGAGGCTGAGTAAACTTGCTGTAGGGCATTCCTTCCTTACCCAAGAATGCTCAGAGAGTGCTTGTGCCCGGTGACCAGACGAGGTGGGAGACGCGCCAGGATGTGTCTCTTGTGTGTGTGAGTAGCGTGGGTCAAGCTTCTTAAAGGCACTGAGCGAGGCCGTACGTGAGGGAGGTCACGTGTCATGGGCATGACCACGATCTAGGATGCTTATGTGTCAATGTTCTTGCCATTCTTTTAAAAAATACTGTAATTTATGGGAATTCCCTGGTGGTCCAGTGGTTAGGACTTGGCGCTTTCACTGCCGGGTTCTGGGTTCAATCCCTGGTCGGGGAAATGACATCCCGCAACACGTGGTGTGGCCAAAAAAAAAAATACTGTAATTTACGGTAATTTACGGTCATGTGTTAGGTAAAGTGGCAGGGGGGTGGAGCTATAATCTTTCTTTAAAAAAAAAAATCTTTATGACTTTTTTCCCTTTCTTATTTATTTATTTATTGAAATATAGTTGATTTACAATATTGTGTTAGTTTCAGGTGTACTGCAAAGTGATTCGTTTATACATATATATGTATATACCTATATTCTTTTTTTTATTCTTTTCCATTATAGTTTATTAAAAGATATTGAATATAGTTCCCTGTGCTATACAGTAAATCCTTTGTTGCTTATAGAGTCTTTCCTTGACAGATACCATGGTCTAGTTAGGGGAGAGATTAATTCTTATGTAATAATTATGACCACTAACTTTCACTGTCCACTAACCTTGTGTTGGGGATTGTGTTAAGTGCTTTACATGGTGTAAGTAATATGTTCACAACACTCCCATGAGACAGGCACTATTCCCACCCCTACTCCTATTTTACAGATGTGGAAACTGAGGCTTAGAGTAGTTAGGTAACTTGTTCTAAGTTGCATGACTAGGAAGTAGGGTAGCCAGGATATGCACTCAGGGCTTTACACTCCACAGCCCACAAACCTGACATCGAATTATACTGCCTCCTAACTCTGATACAAGGCAGGCTCTGCTGTGTGTCAGAGAGGTGTCACTGAAGTGCTGCTGGAGTTCACAGAGAGATGACTCCCAGCAGGAGAAACCAGGGATGCCTTCCTGGAGGCGGAGGCACTGAAGTGGCCCACAAAGGATGAGTGGAATTTGGCACATGGAGTTAGAGCTGACAGACACCCAGACAGATAAGACAGCTTGAGCAAAGGCACAGAAGTAGGGAAATGCCAGAATGATCTTCTTAGGAGTCACTGGGCCATGTGGGTGCCAGTTTTGACAATGCACTCTGCCCCAATTCCCAGTTCTATAGTCCAAATCCACCCATTGCCAAAGAGGACCTGAGGGACACTTCAAAAAGGGCATTTAACGTGACTGGTAGTCACAGGTCCCTGTGGAGCGCTTCTAAATCAGGGTTTCTTGACTTTGGTACCATGACATTTCAGAGCAGACATGTTCCGCTGTACACGGCTGTCTGGTGCGTTATAGGAGGTTTGGCCGCACCCTTGTCTTCTAACCACCCCTCTTGTCAAGTTGAGACAAACCAAAATGTCTCCAGATACTGCCCCATGTCCCCTGGGAGGTAAAGTCACCGAGGATGAGAATCACTCTCCTAAACATAGGTGGGGGCAGGGACTGGGGAATATGGGCTGGGGAGGCAGACACCCTCCCCTGCTGCTTTCCCATCGCAGCAGCTGAGAGCTATGTGATTCTGGTAAGGCCCGTCTCCCTCTGGGCCTTAGTTTCCTCATCTGAAAGGTAAGGTGTCTGGTTGCCGTAGGTGGTCCCTAAGGACCCTTTTGTCCAGCAGCCCGAGACTGGCCCCGGAAGCGCGATCATTACGCGGCGCAAAGACACACGGTCTGCGAGCTGCTGTCCCCACCCGGAACGGTGGCGGCAGCTGGCTCTCTGCTGAGCTCAGGGCCGGGCCACCAGTGCCTTCCAGAGCAGGCGTGTGAAGGGCTCTGGGTGTCGCTTTCCCCAGCAACGCCCGGGTGACACCCCTCATTACAGTCAGGAAGAGTAGGGCTCAGGAGGTGGGGACGATGTGTTCTTTGGTGTGAGAAAATGATTAACCCAGAAAACTGGCCCCGTGTGGCAGCTGAAGGCATTTCCTGAGGTCCCAGTGGGAGAAGTTGGGTCCTCCCGTTTCTTTGGTGGAAACTCAGTTCTTGCCTTCTCCTTTTATCCTGGGAACCAAGCGGGTGTCCCAGGTGAAGGCAAGGCTGTCGCAGACTTCATTTGGTTTTGGAATTGAGAGTCACAGTGGATAGTGGCGGGGTGGTGGTGCTGGGAGGTCCCTGCCTCATTACTGAGAGCTGCTTCGCCGTGTGGGAGCCTGAGGGGCCCCCTGCAGGCCAACTGGGGGCCGACTGTGTGACCTCAGGCAAGTCAGTCAACCTCTCTGGGTCTCCGTTCCATCATCTGTAGCCTGTCAACAATCACATAGGGTTGCTAGGAGGTACACAGGTGTACGGTAGTTAGACAGTTATAGGAGTTAATACAGGTGCCTCCACCTGTATTAACACAGGTGGTGAAGAATAACACGGAGCTTCCGAAGCATGTCTAGCATTTGTCACTCACTGTCCTTGGCCCCCAGTGATCCTTGGAGGGAGTATTTTTACATCTGTTTTACAGATGAGGCTCAGGGAGGTTGAAGCTATTTGCCCAGCATCTCTCAGTTAGCATGTGGTAGAAAAATGGTCCAAGCTCCAGACGCAGGATTTGAACCCCGACCCTTTCCAAAGCCCACGTCTTGGTTTGTGTGTGAGTTCAGGGGTTGTGCTCCCTGCGACGCTCTCTCCCCTGGACTCTGAGCGCCTGTCACTCAGCCCATCTGTCAGAGCCTGAAATGCAAGTCTCTGAGCCTCTGCTGTTTATTGTGGGTCTCTATCAAGAAGGCAAAAAATAACAGTGCGTGTGGGCGAGGGGCTGAGCAGATAAGGGGACAGAGGTGGAGAGAGGGGCATCTGATAAGGGGTTGCAGAGCTGAAAGCAGGCAGATATGAATGGGCTGGGGTGGGGGGAAAGAGTAAGATAGGGAGGTGGGGGAGATGGAAGGGAGAAGCCCTCTGGGAGCCAGGTAATGGAGAAGAGGAGAGGAGGCAGATACGGGACAGTGAGGGGGACCCATGGGGAATGCGGGGGTGGGTATTCAAGGGAGAAGCAGAGGGCGATCTCCAGTGGGCTGGCGCAGACACGCACACAGACATGCAGTAGTGGGGCTCTGGTCCCAGCTGGCCAGGCCTGTCTGCAGTGTCTGCTACGACCTTTTCCTCTTGACCCTGCAAGTGAGCCCACGGCTTTCCCCAGCCGCGACTCTCAGCTGGTCTCTGCGGTACAAGTACCACGGTAGAGGCGGTGGAGCTCAAAGGAGGCCTGGGCTGGTCCTTCATGACTAAAGGCACTGGATAAACTCCCTCCCGCCTGCTCTGTCCACAGGAGGTTTCCCTCTCTCTTCCCTCCCTCCCTCCCTCCCTCCTTCCCTCCATCCTCCTTTCTCTCCCTCCTTCCTTTCTAGCTTCATCTGTTCAGGGCTCACCCTGCTAAGTTCTGCTGCAAGTTCAGGGCATAAGGTAAACGTTGTTGTACCTTCTGCCAGCTGGAGAAGAATATCACCAATTAAGTAGATAAATAAGGTGCTTTGAGAGAGCTGTAACTGCGTGAAAAAATTGAATCATGTACGATGTCAGCGAGTGGATGGGCGGGGGTTACATCGGGTCTGCTGGTCAGAGCAGGTGCTTGTGAGGAGGTGATACTGGAGCTGGGATCCCCTGATAAGAAGGAAGGGGCCTTGAGAATCTGTGAGGGAGAGCACCAGGTGGAGGGAACTGCAGATGCAAAGGCTCTGCGGTGGGAATGTGCTTGGCTTGCGAGGGACAGTGAAATAATGAGGCGAGGTGGAGAGGCCTGAGCATGCAGGAAGCCAGCTGGAACTTCACGGTGACCTTGGGTGAATCAGTTTCCCTCTCTGGGCTTCAGTTGCCATTATTTGTGAGCTGGGAGAATGAGCTCTCGAAGGTCCACGGGTCCCAAAGTTCCATGGATATTTGAGCAGAGTCAAGGAGAGCTCCCTGGGAGCCCCCAGAGCCCCTTTTACCCCTGGTTTTAGCACGCAGGGCAGCGCCCAAGCGCATGCGTTAAAATCCTGACTTCACCATTTAATTTGTATGTAACTCTGAGCAAGTGGCTTAACTTCCCTGAACTTTCAACTTCCTCATTTGTAAAGTGGGAATTACAATAGTACTCGCCTCACAGGGCTGTCATGGAAGAGGAAATGAGATAATTATGTAAAGGATTTAACTCAGCTCCTGATACACAACGAGCTATTATTATTGGTGCCAAGAACTCCCAAGACTTTACTTTGAGGTTAGACCCGTCTCCTGTGCGTTGGCCCAAGTATCCACGTGCTGATTGATCTTTTCTACCTGGAAACTGATGTTGCATTGGCACATCCAGCTCAACAGGACCTAAATCAAGCCCATCGTCTCCCTTACTTGCTCTTCTCTCCCCGCTATCTTGCTTTCCTTCCCTGTCCCTTATCTTGGTTCATGGCACCGTGATTCTCCCAGACTGTCACGCTCAATCTCTGAGTTATCTTGGACTTCTTTTCCCACGTCGAGTCAATTGCTGAACCGTATCTGTAAGTCTCTGCCGTGCCCATCCAGCCCCTCATTTTCATTCCTGATGCTTCCCTTCAGATTGTCCTGACCCCTCACCTGCACTAGAGGATAATCTCCAGATTGGCTTCCTGCTCTGTTTCTTCCTGCCTGTCTCCCTCTCTGCCATCCATCACCACCTTTCAAACACTGTTGCCACAGTGACCTTAATGCTCCAGGCAAGTCACTTTTCTGCCGACCAGTCCTCTGTGTCTCCCCATCCACTCTAGGCCACGGGATAAAACCCTTGGCCCCAGCCTGCCTTCGAAGTCTCTCATAATTTGATTCTAATATACTTTTCCAGGATCTTCCATGGCTCTCCCCAGCACATACTAAACCTTCATAACCCTTGTCTGCTCAAACTTCCTCGAGTGTGACTTACTTCTTGAGAATCTCACTTTAAGTTTTTCCCCTCTGCCTAGAATCTACCCACACTCCAGTGATGCTTGTTCCAGTCCAACCACACTTAGAATTTTTTTTTTTTTTTTTTTTTTTTTTTTTGCGGTACGTGGGCCTCTCACTGTTGTGGCCTCTCCCGTTGCGGAGCACAGGCTCCGGACGCGCAGGCTCAGCGGCCATGGCTCACGGGCCTAGCCGCTCCGCGGCACGTGGGATCTTCCGGGACCGGGGCACGAACCCGTGTCCCCTGCATCGGCAGGCGGACTCTCAACCACTGCGCCACCAGGGAAGCCCCACACTTAGAATTTGAATTCACAGCTCCCGTCCTCCATGGAGCCTTCCTAGATGTCAATGCCCTGCCAACCTGCTGGATCCTCTCTCTTCCTTTCCCATACTTTCATGTTTTCTTTTACAGAAAGTATTTACAGTTTTTCTTGAATTCTTATGTATTCATTCTTCTCCCCTACTAGACTTGTGAATTCCTGGAATATGGGAACTCTGTCTTGGTCATCTTTATATTGTTGACGAGACTTAGTAAATAGTTTAAGAAGTCTGATAAGTTTCTCGTCTCTAACACAGCTAAGACAGGTCCCCATCTCGATCTCATTGCCCTGAGCAATATATCCTGACCCCCGTCTTCCTCTGTTTGGTAGACAGCACCATCATCCACCCAAACCCCTCTGCTCAAGCTCCAAACCCAGGAGTCTCATCCTTGACTTCTCTCTGTCTCTTCCCTCATCCTAAACCCAGTCTATCACCAAATTAGCTCTACCTCCAAAACCTATCCCAGATGTGTCCTCTTCTCTCCACCTAACCTGCCACCAGCCTACTTCAAGCACTGCCACCCCTCTTTCCTGGACTGTGGCCGGGACTCCCAGGTCATCTTCTTGCCTCTGTTCTTGCTGCCCTGTGCCCTAAGCTCCTCTCTGAAATGAGAGCGTTCTTTGAAAATGTACATCACGTTATATCACTAACTGACTTGAAATCCTCCAATCGTCTCCTATCATATAGATGCAGATATCTTACACTGGTTTACACAGCCTTACATCCTTTCTGTCTAATTGCACATCATACTGCCCTCCCCGGTGCCCACACTACATCTCCAGACACAGTGACCTTTTCTCCAACATACCAAGGCTCTTCCTGCCCCAGGACCTTTGCACTGTTACCTCTACCTGCGCTACTATTCTCCCTGATCTTTATGTGGTTGTCCCTTCTTGTAATTTAGATTTCGGCATAAATATCACTTCCTTCATCTGAATTACACATGCAATCGTTCTGCTTTATTGCTCTACTTTAAACCTCTGCATTGTGCTTCTCACTACCTGATTACTCTTATTACTGTTTTTGCTCTGGTTGTGTCCAATCCCGCTAGAAATAAACTCCATGAGATTAAGGACTTTGTCTTGGTTTTCACTGTATTCCTAGCCTTGGATAGGTTCCTTCTGTTTCTTCATAGTTTAGTGGTCAGCCCATGTTTGCTCACCAGTTGTGCTCAACTGGTTTCTTATTGTGGCTAAAATCACGGTGCACAAGCCTGCATTCCTTTCTGGAGATTCTAGGGAAGAAGAATCCATTTCCTGTCTTTTCCGATTTCTGGAGGGCAATAGCCTTTTTTGGCTCATGGTCTACTTCCTCCAATTTTATAGCCAGCATGGAGGGTCAGGTCCTAATCACGTGGCATCCCTTTGACCCAGCTGGAAAATGTCCTCTGCTTTTAAGAAGTCATGTAATTAGCTCGAACTTACCCAGATAATCCAAGATAATCTCTCCATCTCAAGGTCTTTAACCTTAATCCCATTGGCAACGTCTCTTTTGCCATATAAGGTACCCTTTGCAGCTTCCAGGATTACGACATGGACATCTTTGTGGGATCGGGGGCATTACTGGGTCTACTGAACCCTTCAAGCCAGCAAGGCTTCCACACTCTTTTATCGTGCCTATGTGGGTTGTGGAACTTATCAAAGTTCAGGTGGTTTTCAAGTCTACCCTGGCTGTTACTCTCAGCTAGGCCATCCTTAGTCTTTTCTGCATGTGTGCTCAGTCTCCTGGTCATCCAGGGATATGTGGAGGGTTTATCAAGCTTCTTCTGGGCTATCTTGCTTACTGAATCACCTTCTTAAATTTCTGGTTAGTTCTCTGGTCTGTTGCTTGCTCCAACCAGGACTCCAATCTCCAGGTAGGAGGACCACTGGGCTTCACCCTATACTTGCCACCAAGATGGCTAGTTTTACTGACAGTGCTGACGAGCATGGGTTTTGGCTTTCTGCTTCAAACCAAGTGAGCTGGCTCTGGAGGCAAAGCTGCTGGGCTGTGGGGGAAGATGAAAACTGCTCCAAGCAGGAACGTCACAAACTCCCACCATTTTTACTCAGAGTTTAGAAGTTTTCCATGAATTCATTGTATGGCTTTGGTTGATTTCCAGTGCCCAGAAATAGTTATTTAGACAACTTTGTTTTTAGTGTTATAGTTGCTTTTTGGGAGAGAGGATTTGCTGACCTCCTTACCTGTCATACCAGAAGTCTCACCTGCTGTCTGATTAGAAGGTTTAGTCCATCTATTCAATACGTTTAGGGTAATGAACGATATGGTTGGTTTTAAATCCCCCTTCTTGGTATTTGTCCCATTGGTGTATTTTCCCTCTCTGACTCCTTCCCTTCCTTCTTTGGGTTAATCGTCTATTTCTTAGCAGTCCATTTTAATTTCTCTACTGGCTTTTAAAATATAACTCTATGCATTTTTTGGCACCACTCTAGGCAATACAAGTATCCTAAATTTACCAAGTCTACCTTGAATTAATATTGCATTGGTTCATGTAAAATGTAAGAACCTTACAACAGTAAAACACCACCTACCTCAACCCATCTCCTGTGCTAGTATTGACCTATACATTAAATACTCACATGTAATTTACCACACAGTAAAATGTTATTATTTTTTCCTTGTAGACCCAACTTTCCATCTGGTGTCATTTTTCTTCAGCCTAAAGAACAAGAACCTCCTTCAGCATTTCTCATAGTGCAAGTCTGCTGTCAATGAGTTCTCTCACATTATGTTCACCTAAAAATAACTTTCTTTTGCTCTAATTTTTGAAGGATATTTTTACTGAATATACAGTTTAGGAGGACTTATTTTTCTTTCTGTATTTTAAAGTCATTGTTCCCTAGTCTTCTGCCTCTCTTGTTTACCATGAGCAGTCAATCGATATTTGTATTTTTGCTTATTTTTTCTTCGGCTGTGTTTAAGATTTTCTTTTCATCTTTGATTTTCAGCCGTTTGACTATGACGTGTCTAGCTATGGTCCTCAATGTATTAACCCTGTTTAGGGATTGCTGAATTACTTGGATCTATAAATTAATTAAAAATAATTGAATTTGGGAAAATGCTGGTGATTTTGTCTTCAAAGATTTTTTTTTCCTGTCTATTCTCTCTTTCCCCTTCTGGGACTTCAATTATATGTATATCAGCCTGCTTAATATCATCCCAGAGGTCACTGGGATTTTGTACGTTAAATTTTATTTTTTCTCTGTTTCAGGTACTGTGCTGTAATTTCCTGTCCTACAATTTCTATTTTTAGCATTTTTCATTCTTCCACTGTGATTCCTAGCTTTGCGCTCATTATGACCATCCTTTCCCTTAAGTCCTTGGACATTTTTACAATAGCTGCTTTAAAGTGCTTGTCTGCTAATTTCAACATCTGGGTCGTTTTAGGGTCTGTTTGAATGGATTGCTCCCCCCCCTTGTTTATGGTTCACATATGTAGTAATTTTTTATTGTATACCGACTACTTTGAATGATACATTATATCGAGTCTATGTTTTGCCATATTCTCTTATGGGTGTTGATTTTTGTTCTGAAAGGTTAAGTTACTCGTGAATCTCTTTGGTTCCGCCAGTCTTGATTTTATTCTTTATAGGGTGGGTCTGTATCATTTTTGAACTTAACTCTTAGGCATGATCCTTTTTCCTAAGGCCTGGCTTTTTAAAATCTTTTTTCTTTTTTTTTTTTGAGTTCTTAACTGAATGCCTGAGGTTTCAGCAGGTTTCCTCCACTTTGGCAGTCCCACTCAGCTCTTAGCTTGTCATCAGTCTTTGCTCAGCCTTGTAGAGTCTTGCCCTGTGCATACACAGCCCAGCCTGCCACTAAGAACCCTCCATGAGTCTCCACAGAGACGTCTGGGCTACGCCCTCTGAACAGCTACTTGACCCTACACATTCCAGTTGCTTCAGCTGCCCAGCACTCCCACATCTGCCTTCTTAGCATGGTGAGATTACAGCCCCCTTTGGGCTCCTCCTCGATGCACCAAAGTAGGGAAGTGTGTGCGGTCCGAGAGCTGGGTGACTGTGGGCTTGCCTCTCAAGGATTATAGTCGTGTGTTGCCTATTGTATAATGCCTCAGAACATTTGACTCATATAGTTTGCCCAACTTCATCATTGTTTTCAGCAGGGGGGACAAGGTGGAAAAATCTCACTCCATCTTTTTTTTTTTTCTTTTTGCGGTACGCGGGCCTCTCACTGCTGTGGCCTCTCCCATTGCGGAGCACAGGTTCCGGACGCGCAGGCTCAGCGGCCATGGCTCACGGGCCCAGCCGCTCCGTGGCATGTGGGATCTTCCCGGACCGGGGCACGAACCCGTGTCCCCTGCATCGGCAGGCGGACTCTCAACCGCTGCGCCACCAGGGAAGCCCCTCACTCCATCTTTAAACTAGTTTAATTATTACAGAAAGGTTAAAGTTCCTTTTATAATATCCAGGTATCCCAGTGCTTAGAACAGCGCCTTAAACAAATATTTACTGAATGAATTAATCAATTGCAAAAAGTAAAAATATCATAGGACTTAAATTGCAAAGAAAAAGTATTTCTTCCTTTATCACCCTAGTTCTTTTCCTCTGCATTATCTCCTGTGAGTGTTTCTTGTATATTCTCCAGAGTTTTTCTATGTATGTAAGATTACGTGTGTGTGTACAGAATATTGTTTTCTCTCCTAAATAAATGAGGTCATTAAGCTATTCAGTGGTTTACCTTTTATTTTATTTTATTTTTTTTAATTATTTTATTGATTTTTGTCTGCGTTGGTCCTCATTGGTGCACACAGGCTTTCTCTAGTTGCGGTGTGCGGGCTTTGTTGTGGAGCACGGGCTCTAGGTGCGCAGGCTTCAGTAGTTGCGGCTCACGGGCTCTAGAGCGCAGGCTCAGTAGTTGAGGCGCACGGGCTTAGTTGCTCCGCGGCATGTGGGATCTTCCCGGACCAGGGCACGAACCTGTGTCCCCTGCATTGGCAGGCGGATTCTTAACCACTGCGCCACCAGGGAAGTCCCATACCTTTTATTTTTGTTTTCTATAAAAGTATATATCTTGAACGCCTTTCCATACCAGCACATACAGACTTTCTCATTCATTTTAAAAGCTGTGTCGTTTTCTGTAGCATAGATATATCATAATTTAGTTAATCAGTTCCCAGTTGATCTATCTTTCTATCTTAAGCCTTCTCTAGATAAGAAAACAAAAGCTCACCTGACAAGCAGGCACATCTCTGGACACTCCTCTGATCGAATTTAACCTCCTTTATCCTGTGGAGCTACTGTGAAGCAGGGCTCACATTTGGAAGTGTTTCTGCCCCCATGTGCAAATGGCTGCCACATAGGGTAGATGGTAGATGGAGGTGGGTGGCAGAGAGGAGCAGAGAATGTTCTGGGGGGGTGGGCACTGGAGAGAATGAGAGAGAGAGAACAAGAGGTGCTTTCTGGCTTAGGGTGGTGGTGGTCAGGGAAGGCTTCATGGTGTTGGTGTCATTAGGATTAGATCAGATATGGAGGTGGGGTCTTTTGAAAAAGGCTGCTCCAGCTGCAGAGAACAGCGTGGGCACAGGCACAGACAAGGACCTGCCTGGGGAATAGAAGTAGACCTGAGCATCATGCAGGGCGAGGGAAACAGGGAAAGAAAGCTGGGGAAGCAGTTAGGACCAGGGGGCAGTGATATTAAGTTCCAGGCCCAGGAACTGAGCAGGGACGGAGAACTTCCATAAAATTTCTGCTTGGGAAGGGTTTGTTATAAGGTTCAGAGGACCGGATTGGTAGACTAGGGGCACTTGCTAGAGGAAAGTCTCTTATAGTAAGAGCAAACTTCCACAAATTTGTTGTTGAAACTCCCCCCGTTTTCCTCTCACTATTGTTATCTGGGTCCATTTCCCTCCTCTGTTTGTCCCCAGTTCCCTGCTCTGCGGTGTCTGGGCTGAGGCGACCGTGGGCCCACACCGCCTCCCTGTGTTGGGTTTGTGTATCGCATGCAGCACAGCAGCTCCCCCAGGGCTGAAGCGGATGGAGAGGTCAGGGTGTCAGTCGTGTCCCACGATGCTCATCACCATCACTCACTAAGTTTTTCAGTTGGGAGACTGATTTCATTAGCAACGACATCAGGACGAGCACCCATGTTCCTTTCCGCACACAGAGTCACCGTGAGGTGAGGGGACAGGTCTACGTGGAGGACCTGCCTCTACCAGCCTCCTGGGCTCTAGGCGAGGGGTGGAGACCTCTGTCTGTTCCCGTTGGCATCCTGCCCCCGTGGCATGGTACACCTTAGGATATGCTTACCTCTTTGACCAAGGGGAGTGATATTTTTTCTCTCTTCTTTGATCTTCCTATTCTTTTCTAATTACAATGAGAATCTCTGAATTCATTTCTGGGTTCTCGGGAGGACGTCCTATGAGAAGAACAAGACAACAAAGGGAGGTTCAAAACCATCCCTAGCACAGAGGGGTAGCTGTCCCTAACAGTCATCGCTCCCTCACTGCCGGAGAGATCACGTGCAATATGTTCAGCTGGGCCTCAAGGCCCATCAGGACCCGGCTGTACCTTCCTTTCGAGCCTCAGCTCTTGACACTCCCCTTCTGTGTATCACATTTCAATCCAAATCCCTGCACATGTTCCCTCTGCCTGGGATACTCTCTTTTTTATTTATTTATTTTATTATTTTTGGCTGCGTTGGGTCTTGGTTTCTGCGTACGGGAGGCACGTGGGATCTTCCTGGACCAGGACTCAAACCTGTGTCCCCTGCATCGGCAGGCAGACTCTCAACCACTGCGTCTCCAGGGAAGCCCTGCCTGGGATACTCTTTGTCCAATCTTTATTCTGGCCCATGTCCTCCTTCTGGAGAGCTCCTATATACCCACCAGACTCAGATCAAATATACCACCTCTGCAAGTCTTTCCTGAGCGTGAAGTCAGCACCTTCCCTGGAGTTCAATGATTTGTACGTTTCTCATTTCAGCCTTCTTAATGCCTAATAACAGTGACCTGGCGTAGTGTAGGTACCCAGCGAATATTTGTAGGTGAAGCAGAAATGGTCCCAGGTCTGGGAGGTGGCTAAGATGATGGATAGATAGTGACTTGAAGAGGCAGAAGGTTAGAGAGAAGGAAGCAGAGTAAGAGTAGATTCATGAAGGGCACTTAAACCCTGAACGTACCCTCAGCCAACGCCAAGGAAGAGGGTTGACACTCCTTTCCCTCTGGATGTCAAACTGGGTTTCCTTCTATCTCCAGGGTCTCCTTGTCACTTTCCCCCTTAGTTCACACCCACGTCTTCACTAACTCTGCCTACTTCCCATCCCCAACTTGGGATTGACCTTGGGAGCCAAGTGCCCTGGATCATACTGAGCCCTTGAGTACTTTCTCCTCGAGGCCCAAAGGCCAGGTTCAAATCCAGGATCCACAATTTATTTATTGGCCTGGCGTCTTAGGCAAACTCCTTCATCTCTCGGAACCTCCGTTTCATCGACTGTAAAATCAATACAGTGATATTGATTTTCTCTGTGTGCCTCAAAAAGCTGGCGTGAAAAATCATACTTGATAATAGATATGAAATTGCTTCCTGGAAATTCTATAGATAATTATTATTATAATGGTAACTGATAAAAATAAGTGCATGGAATATGCTATTCCCTGCCTTCTTTCCTGAAAGCTGAGGCCAAAAGAATGGTAGAATATAGGGATAGACAAGTATGTTGAATCAATCTGAAGAAATGAAGCAAATCTTTAAAGCTTTTAATCCTCCCTTAACAGGCATCAGAGCGGATTAGACTCTGAATCCTTGCAGCTCCTCTATCTCGTGCCACCCCTGGAGGCAGTGTTGCCTAAAGGTTAAGAGTATGGGGTTTGGTGTCACATGATTCGGGTTCAAATCCCATCTCTGCCAACTGGGTAGAGTTACTTAAGTGATAGCTTAGTCTGTTTGTGCCTCAGTCTTTTCAGTAAAATGGGAATGATTTTAACAATGGTACTTATCTGTTTGTCTTGTTGCAGCTAGATGCCGTGATCCCGGTAAAGCCCTCTGCACAGTGGCTGGCGTACAGTGAATGTCAGCTTTGATCATTTCCTGTTAGCTTCCTGCTCACGGGGGTTGACGGTTTTGCGTTTGCTCTCACCTTGAATAAAGTGACGAGGCTCAATAATGACCAGGCAGAGAGCAAGGAAAAAAACATCTAATGAGAGACTGGCTAGTAACTGAGGATAGAAAGGATCTTAGCAGCTCTCTAGTCCAATTCCCTCATTTAAAAAATGGTAAAACTGAAGCCCAGGGAGGAAATAAATATTTCTCCCGAGATTACATAAGCAATTCAGTTCAGTGTATTGACTATTTTCTCATGCCTATTATACTCCAAGCATTAGCTGCATTTCTGTGGATAAGTGGATCAATAAGAAACAGTTCTTGCCTTTGCACAACTTTCCCCAAAGTGTGTAACATGCAAAATAAAGCTATCATGGTCAGAATTGAACCCAGAAAATGCTGGATTAAATAAAATGAAACAGGTTTTTTTTGGGTTTTGCTTTGTGCTTTGCCCATCTCTGAGAGGGAGTTTTCCATATGCAGCATATGACAGAAGTTATTTTTTTTTTCCTCTCGAGTCTATCTTTGGGATTTGTGCCCTGTGGCACACCTATGAAAAATGTGACTTTAGCTAGAAGTTCACAGAGGGTGGGGATATATGAAAATGGATTTATAAGAAGTTCATTGGTGATGAGGCAGAGATGGGATGCAGACTAGTGCTCAGGGGACCTACCTTGAGGGCATAGAGCCCTCTCGCCTCTGTCCTGTGCTTTTATGTAGATCAAATCTCCTTCTGAGGAACCCTTGAGAGCAGTCTCCATCAATGTCCAAGAGCACACACTTCAGGAACAGCAGTCTTGTGACTAAGGTGTTGAAGGATGAAGAAACATCAAGAAGACAACGAGATTGAGGCAGTGACCAGGGCAGGATGAGGATGCTATAGCTACCACTGACAGGATGCCTGCCATGTACCCAGCCTCCTTTTACTCGTTACATTACCCACATTCACATATTCAATTCTCATATCAACCCTTTGAGGTCAGTACTATTAATACCCCATTGTACAGATGAGGGAACGGGCACAAGTGGTTCATTGACTTACTTGCTCAGGGTCATCTAGCAAATGAGTAGAGGACCTGAAGTTCAAATCTAAGCGATTGGCTCCAGTCTGCGCTTGGAACCACGATAGGGGGAGGGGTTGCTTTGGCTGCCATATGTATTTCTCCTTGCCTGCATCCTATGGATAGACGTAGGACTAGTTATCCAGGAAGTGGATCCTGTTTTGATCTGCTGTGTGGTCACAAGTATTGGGGTGGAGGGATTCAGCTTGGCATAGGCATCCTTCCTGCTGTGTCTACCCTTCTCCATTCCGAGCATTTGCTCAGATACCCCCTTCTCTATGTTTACTGCCTTCTCTATGCTCACTATTTTGCTAACGCTTGCCTGGGGCACTTGCTGTGTGTACCTTGTTTCCAAGTTACTGGCACAGATCTACTGATGCCCCCTAGACAAGTCATAGCCGCTTGGAGGCAGAGGCAAGTTCTTATTCATACGTGCAGATTGCTCACCTCAGAGCTTTGCTCAGTCATTATTGTTAAATGAATAAAAGAATGAATTCAGAACCATTGAAGAGAACCTAAAAAACTCCCTGAAAAGTGGAAATACCACATGTGGAAGTCATTTAGTGCTGTTTCCTAAATGTTTCTATCTTCCAGGCGTTGATGGAAATGGCATTCCTTTACTTTCTTTGAAATTATGGATGGCCGTATAATCTTTGAGAAATGAGATGTGAGCAGAAAGGGTATGAGTGTTACCTCTGGGGAAGAGATTTGAAAGTCAGTGTACAGTTCATCACATTCTTTCTCCGTCATTACGGTGGCAGTGTTTCAGGCGGTGTCTGCTCCACCAGCCTTAGTGTGGGAGTGGCTAGGAGCAGAGGCCCCAGACGACCCCCATGGACTTGTAGCACAGGTGAACAAGAAACATTTGTGATTTTAAGCTACAGGATTTTTTTTGGGGGTGGGTGGGTGATGAATATGTTTATTACCAATTGTAGTGATGATTTCAAGGGAGTATACATATGTATAAAAAGTTATCAAGTTGTACACTTTAAATACATGCAGTTTATTATATATAAATTATATTCTAATAAAGCTGTTAAAAAAGAAAATATTCAAATTCATATTTATTTTGAGGGCTCAAAAAAAGGAAAAAGTCTTAAATTACCCTAGATGCTATATATATATATATTTTTTTTTTTTTTTTTTTTGCGGTACGCGGGCCTCTCACTGTTGTGGCCTCTCCCTTTGCAGAGCACAGGCTCCGGATGCGCAGGCTCAGCGGCCATGGCTCATGGACCCAGCCGCTCCGCGGCATGTGGGATCTTCCCAGACCGGGGCACGAACCCGTGTCCCCTGCATCGGCAGGCGGACTCTCAACCACTGCGCCACCAGGGAAGCCCCTACATCTTTATTCTAAGCAAGTATTTAAATATTTTCTTCATGTAACATTGCATATTTTTTTATGTCTTTTGATGAGCAGGATTTAGTTTCTGACTTGAAAGATCAATAAAGAGAATTATTATAGCTCTTTTCGGGGAAAGATTACTATATTTTTAGTTCAAAATTACCTTCAGGGAACCAGGAGTAACCTATCCTGTGACACCTTACACACACTGATAGAGAAGCTGATCTGATAGACGTCAAAAACAGGAGCTATCGTGTTGGATGAAGATTGCTACTAGCATGATCTACTCAGGGAAATTTGTGGGGATTTTAATGCTGTTTGCGGGAATTTTAATGCTGTTTGCGGGGATTTTAATGCTGTTTGCTGTTACAGCGTAACCTAGCTCATCCTGACTGGTGTGCCATGGGAGATCTTCTGGGGGATGATTCTGAAAATGAGCATCACTGTTGCCAAGCATGAGGAGAGAGCAGAGAGGAAATGGGATCTTGAATTAGAGGCAAAGCTCTTCTATCATCAGTTCACAATCCAATCTGAAGAATGGCAGAGGCGTAGAAATGGAACCATACGTATCGACAGCCAGGGAGATGCTACCTGGAATTGGAAGGGCTATCTGGTCTCTGCACCATGGCTAGGGAGGTGGTGAGGAACACGGTTTGTGGATGACATGTGAAGGGATGGGTGGGTGGTGGGGTGCAGAGGTCATAACAGTGATGCATGTTCTATTCTGTTCATTTAGTGCTTCTCAAATTTTGAATTAATTGCCATTATGTAAAAGTCCAGATTTTTGACTTCTCTGGAAAAAGCAGAAAATCTGGGCGATGTAGTATAAGTATGTAGTATGAAGCCTTCTTAAGACACAGTGTATGCGCCGTCGGTCCCTGCTGTCTGTGGCCGTACTTGCCTCATTCATTTCTGTCCTTGCCCGATGCCTGGAACCATTGGAATTGGAGATCCCTGTATGATTTGGACTTGGGAACCTAATTTCAGCCTATGTTATATCTATTACACGTTATTAGAGGCAAAACAGTGCACTTCCATCTCTGAATGGCAGCTGTGCTTGCCAGCACTAAGATTGTCTTAGGATCCGTTTCAGTGCCTAAAAGAACAAAGATGTGAAAACCCTTTACGTATTTTGCTGAGAAGAAGACAAAATGATTCTGGGTTGAGACTCAAGATAGAGGCATTGAAACCAGGAGCTTTTCAGCGTGAAAATGGCTTTGGGAAGAGGAGATTGGGTGGTCTTTGGTTCTGGCTCTGTTTGCCAGTTAGCCACGGCCACTTTCCCTTTCTGTAAATGGGCTCGATGGAGAGAAGGTGAGGGTGAGCTCTGGGCAAGGGAAAGTGGAAAGTGGGCAGAGTGAGGACTGTGGAGAGGTCTGAGCCTGGAGGAGAAAGTTATATTAAGGCTTCAGAGAAACTTTGGCGAAATTGTTTCGGCTCAGCAGATGAAAGAAGATGTGGAACAAACAGGGAGAACAAAGGCAGTAGAGGAAGCCCAGGCGGGCTCAGGAGATAAGTCAGGGGAAGAAGACAGAGGCAGCTAAATTTAAACACTAGAGAAAAGATGCCTCAGCGGGGCCAGGAGCGTCTATAAATATCTGGAAGGCAACAGGCTCCAGAAAGAAAGGAAGAATTATTCACTGTCTTCCCAGATGTAGGACAGAGACAGAGGCCAGAAGGAAGCCGGGACGGCGTCAGGCTGCTGGACGCAGGGGAATAAAGCGGTGTTTGTGCTGCCGTAGGAACTGGGCAGTGAGTGGGGACTCTGGCTCCTGAGCGGCTGCTCAGACTGGGATCTCTTCCAGGCCTCCCAAGGCTGCCTGGCCTGGGGCCCTTCAGAGACCACGAGTCCCGAGCACAGCTGCATCTCTGCTGACACAGAGGAGCCCTGTAGGAGCAAAGGAGTACACTTGGCTCTAGGTGCCGAGGTTGACTGGTGGCCTTCGAAGTCCCTTCCCTTCTCTAGCTCCCGTTTTCCTCTTTGTACAACGGGGGAAATTGCTGGTAACCTACCAGGGATAGTCTGAGGATCCAATGAGCCTTTGTGTGTGAAAGGCCTTTGGAAGCCCTAAAGCCTGTGACAGTTGGAAGATGTTTGCTCCGCCTGATAACCACCGGCCTGCGTTTTCCCAGGCCCCGTGGACAAGCTGGTCAGGGACATTGTTAAGGGGGAGGAAGTTTCTCCCTTTCCGGTTTCTCTCCGTCTCTCCCTCCCTTACTTTCATGATCCCTTACGTTCCCTCTTCAAACATTCCTCAATGCACTGGCACCACCTGGGGCCCTGGAGATATGCCTCAGGGCAAAGCAGAGTCCCTGTCTTTAAGGAGTTAATGATTCGACAGGAAGAGGAGGACATGAACCCAGATAACTTCCTTCTGGTGCAACAGTGCCACAGCAGAGGCAAGGGCTTAGCAGCAGGTGACCAAGGAACAGAGGTGCAGTCAGGTGCACCTGCAGGTGCAGACGTGCAGGAGGAACAGCACGTAGCCATGTGCAGAAATGGGAACAGCACACTGTGCATTAGGGAACCGCAAACAGTTCAGTGAGGGCTGTAGCATGGGCTGTGTCTCCTGCAGAAAGGTTTGAGATGAGGCTGGAGGGGGACACAGGGCTGTGCTGTGCAGTGTCTTGCAGGCTGGGCCAACGGTGCTTGTTCTGTCAATAGAGGGGATTCACTGAAGGGTTTGGAGCAGGGAGTGCCGGGACGCCCTTTGCATTTTAGAAAGCACTCTCTGTAGTCAGTGTGGGTGATGGACTGAGGTCCGTGGTCTGAGCAGAGCACTGCCCCACTCCTGATATGCGCTCGCCAGGGGTGATTTGAGAAACCTGAGTCACCAGCACTCATGGAGAGAGGGAAAGGGTCACTCCCGGGGCTGAGCTGAGACTGATGGGTGAAGTGCTAATTAGCAGAGGGCAGGTGTCCAGGAAATTGCTGAGATTGTGTTTCCTTGCTTCGGCTGGAGATAATATACCACTCCCATCCCATATTTCTCCTTGGAGGAAACACCACCCTGGGGCCCAGTTTCCATAACCCGGGAGCAGGGCCAAGTGCCTTCTCTAGCTCCTTTATCCTGCCTGTCGGCATTTCTGTTTGAGAAATGGTAGAATAATGTCATCATTAAAATTCCCCAAATAAGATGATCATGTTGTATCTGCGTTTCAGAATCTTCCTGGAACTCTTCCATCTTTGCCTCTGCCTCGCCTAAATTCCCTGTGCTTCCAGCTCACCTCTTTCATCTTCTCCGATTCCCTGATGATATGGTGTTATCTTGTTCACTCTGTTTCTATCTGAATACAGAGCCTGCTTATGAGCTGAGATTGGTTCCAACTGCTCTGCTCCTCAGAGAATTCCCTGGTTGTTTGCTTCAGTAGCTTGAAAGAAAAACCCTGATGTTAATCTGAGGATGACACCAGCTCCCTGTGCAGTGTGGGGCTTGTGAGGAAGTGCACCGGTGTAGCCAGGCCCCAGAAGGGCTGCGAGCATCACCTATGCTGGGTGTAGGCCACCTGGTCCTGTGACAGACTCACCCCAAACAAACAAACAAACAAAAACACTCCCCAGATAGAGAATTTCATGGTAGAAGAAGGCTTTAAAGATCACGTGTAGTAGACATATTTGGAGGACACACCCAGCTTCCACAATCTAACCTGAGAACAGTCCTCTGCCTTGCCATCCCCCATCCCACGCGTGCAGAAATGGACTCAAGTAGTGACCCTTTTATTGCATATTCTTGCTGCTCCAGCCACAGCTGATTGGGCAAGGGGTGGACACCTGCCTCAGGAAAACCCACCCAGAGGCTGAGCTGGTCCAATCAGACCATCTCCAGAAGATCCAGAACTGGGTTACAGAGAGAATTGTTTAGCTTGCTGTGGGGTCTTGTGCTTCTCAGGCCATGCAGAAATGAGGTCTGAGGGGGCCATGCTGGGTCATCATGGGACATGTGGGAGCAGGACAGGGAAAGTTTATTTGCAGAGAGAATGGATTCGAAACAAATTGAAGGACCATGTAATTAGAGAGAGTGAAAAAGAGAGGGAGAGAAAGAAAGAGAGGGAGAGAGAGAAGGATGGAGAACTTACTTTGGCTCTCGAGTGACGTTGTGTCTTTGGTGTTCCTGCCCTTGGCTCTGTAAGATACTGCTATTCTTCCAGTAAACTCCTTTTGTTTAAGTTAGTTTGGACGAGTTCTTTGTAACCAAATGATTGGTCAACTAGTCTTTTTTCCTCCACAGTCAAGAAAAGTTGCAACTAAAAATTTCCAGACCTCTTATTTTTTTTTGGAAACTGAGAAAGATTCTATCATGAGCTTTCTTTTTTAACCCTTTCCATATCTCATACCCTCTGGTTAGGAAATCCTTATTGAGCTCCAGTCTAAATGTCTTTTGTTACATTTCAAGGCTGATTACTTTTGTTCTATGAGAGGTCATTTTTTCTTTATATTCTGTCCTCTTTTCCTTACAGCAACTTATGCATAGTAGATGTT